>NC_044059.1:17561965-17861965 GCF_902167405.1 Gadus morhua | reverse complement strand
CAAAAAGAGTATAACCGCCTTGTTTTCCAAGAATAGGCTAGACATGGGCAGGCTAGACATGTCCTTTCAGCAGCTTTTCCCAGGAAGATTCCTCTGCAACGCTCACATCTATCCTCATCAGCATTAAACTGACAGTTCTGCAAGCAAATCATATTGAATGTCCTTCAACTCACAACGGCTTCACTATCGAACACTTTAAAAATGTTTTAGCCATGCAGCACGGTCTACTCACATATACAAACTAATACAGGTGCTTGTGTGTTGCATAACTCCGTGTTCATTTGCAGTACAGTAGGCTATAGTCGAATTTCGTCATTGTCAAAGAGAAATATTAATAGAGATTGAGACAGACTTAGTGAAAGAGAGCGGGAGATAGAGAGAATTTACAGAGAGAGAGCCTGTGAGTTGGCGATACACGTCAGTTCAGGAGAAAACCTACCATAGTTGTCTGTGATTTTATCGCATTCTTCGGACAAGTTGTTGAAGCTACAAGGTCAACACTGGCCTGTCTGTGCCTCCTCTACTCTTCCTTTAAGAGCCAGGGCGGGACCTTCACACCACTATTCCTCTGCATTTTAAATCAAACAATGCCCCCTTCCCCGGCCAAACGCCCTACAGAGCAGCTTTTCCTTTCAGTGTGAAAGCTTTGTGTGTGTGTGTGTGTGTGTGTGTGTGTGTGTGTGTGTGTGTGTGTGTGTGTGTGTGTGTGTGTGTGTGTGTGTGTGTGTGTGTGTGTGCGTGCGTGCGTGCGTGTGTGTGTGTGTGCGTGTGTGGCACACCAAACTTTTTTTGAAAAGGGCTAATGTATTATTGTAGTAATGCAAGTGACACCAATGTGGATTGAACTTTGAGCAATATTAAAAGACACATTAATACAATAATCAGTTTTATTTTGTCAGTATACAGACAGCAATGATTAAAGAGTATCAAAATATTGCCACCCATTGCAAGGTTTGTGTACAGTAAAAAAAAATCTAAAATATACACATAACTTAATTTTTTTGTTCTTGCGTAATTATTAAATTTACATTAATATTGCCCTTTCTTATTCATTCTAAAGGATACATTTGTTATTTTGTCAAGAAAAGTCATGCGTCAGCTTTAACACACACAGGATTATATTTTATGGCCCTTTTTTTAGAAGCTCAACAGAACATCCTGGGAAATCAATTGCAAGAGATGTGAGCCAGATACTGTAGATTGTAATATTTTAACATTGTTGCACTTTTAGGTAACTTGGCCTTCTTTCAACAAAACCTAAAAAAAGTTAAACATGTATCTTGTAGGGGGTTATACTTTACATGTTATGGACTAGCTTGATTCAATTTAATATTTGTATTATTATTAATAACAAGGTGTGATCCACAATGGATTCACAGAGCCGGGGCCCAGCTCTGTGGATCTTGTCTGTCCGAATTTGTTTTATTTGTAAGTGCTGTGATATTTGTAGGCCTGGATCGGATCCCAAGACTTAATATTACTTCACACACTCATTAGCTGTGTGGAAGCTCTAGTTTTTTAATGTTTCCATGTACCGTGTCTATTTGTGCTTCAGAATGGGCAAAGAATAAATTAAACTGCTTAACTTTTTCATGTTTGAGTCCAAGTTTTAATTTGTGTATTCAAATGATATACAAATAATATTAAGTGTGGCCTACACCCAGATAACAGCATGGTATGAGGCTGCTTAGGATTTGATGAATGCTGTCTTTTAAGATGTACTACAATCGTAAAACAACAAATGAGACCAAAATAAATGCAGTTCAAAGAAAAAACAAGGGAAAGTACAGATTGATCAATAAGGTCGATTCAGTTTAGTTTAGTTCTTTCTCTCATCTCATTGGTCCCAATGAACTCACAGTAGGGGGTAGAGGGCGTAGCTCGCGATACCACAGGTGTTGCTCCCATCTCGGGCCATTCTCATGAAGCCGCCCTCGCCCCAGCTGGACCCCCAACTAAGATAACATACATTTACATGAGGATAATCGAATGAGTGCCCTGCCATACAGAGATGCGTATCTGAAGTTGTGCGTCATAAACACAGCAAGCCTTCTGCTGGTTCCTACCTGTTCTTAATGATCCAATAGTCTTGGCCTCCATCCGAGCCAAAGCCCACAAGCAGGACCGCATGGCTTAGGTTGTTTGAGTTACAGGCCGGCTCCTCATATATTCCTGTTGACGTGACGTTTTAAAGCTGAATTACCTAGGATTTGTCTACGGTTAAAATAGCATAGAGGTATCCTGTGCTTTGCTAGGAAGTGTGGATTAAACAAACAATAGCCACCTCTAACAGGTAGTACATTGCTTTTGTGTGTTTTATTTTCTTCGAATCTGCATTGAAACCTATATTGACCCAGTATCGCTCTTTACTGCAAAAGTGTCCATAACTGTGTGGATGGAGTAACGCTTGGCTTATTATAAACAGGAATGCCATCTAATTTGTAGTGTTACACAACATTTAAACCTACCAGAGCTGTAAAACATGAAGCTGGAATGATCAGCATCTATAGCCACCGTGATTGGTCCAATGGTCGACACGGCGTCGGCCAGGGCCTGCTCATCTCCCTTGGGTATGAACCTGTAGTCTCTGACATGAGCAACTGAAAGGCCACTTTCATAGAAACAAGGCTGGGTGTCCTATAAAGAAGGGAATTCTGCACGGTTGACTTTTGATTTCATAAACTATCAACCTTTATTTATAATGCGCTTTTCATGCAAAACTTCCTCCTTCATAAAAACTGTTGTAATAAGCACAAATTGAAGTACTACAGAGGGACCCTTACCACGGATGTGTAAGGATACGTGTCTGTAGACTGCAGCCCATTGCTGATCACATAGTCATAGGCGTTGGCCATCCAGGCACCTCCGCAGCCATAGGTACCGTACGGCCTGGAGCAGTCCACCAGGTTCTGCTCACTCAGGGACACCAGCTGACCTGTATGCTTATACACCTGGGCCTCAATGGCTCCGGTCGTGCTGAACGCCCAGCAGGAACCACAGTAGCCCTTGGAAAAAAACACACAAATACATATTGTTAGGGTGCTCTAGATATTTTTTTTTTTACCAAAAACACGAATAAGTTAATTACCTGATCCTTTACTTCGGTGACGTAGCCCATAGCCCGGTAGTCGATGCCCACTACCCCCAACCTAAGGGCATTTTGACGTAGCTTTCGTGGCGACGTAGTCTTTCCTCTCTTGGCAAAGTGGGGGTTTATCATGGCCCCCTGCAGCACGTGGTATTCGTGTTTCGTCTGCAAGACACACTCACGTGGTCAGCAACAGAAAGGTTAAATGATTTTAACCTTGTATTTTGGCCAAGGATCCTTTGGCCAAAACGCCAAAGGATCCGCATTATTGAAATCACTATTGATCCTCATTGAATGAAGATATGTCTTGGTAATTGGATGGTTTAACATCAGGTTTTAATTGAAAACGATCAACACATTAAATAGCATAAAGCCTATTTAGTATGTAAATCAAAGCCTTACCAGATCTCCATATTTATTCATAGACATAGAGAATGGCTTAGCCCCCATGAAATACTCCTGATTATTCTCTTCAATCAGCCTGGAGTTATACTCCCAAATCACTCTCCTCTCAATGTCGTCCTGCTACATAGTGGAGACAAGATCAAACCAAAGGCAGAGATCAGGATTTGAAAAGGTTTATGTCCCTAGTCTCAAATCTTAGCCTTAAGTCATATTCATATTCACACAGATGCTCTTCACTTGAGCTCTACTGACATGCAACATTAAAAGACTTCAAATGTTTGTTGATACCGTAGGACAAATTTAATCGATTATGTTATAATAATAATAATAATAATATGGGAATTGGAATTATCATATGGGCTTTGTAATGATAATAATGTAGATGAATAATTATAATTATAATAATAGTAGCCTACTAATAAAACGATCTGAACAACAATGTTTTTATGCCTGTACAAAAAAAAATAGATATAGATATAAATAAGTAAAACATACATTTTCGTCATAGGAGATTGCGTGGATCATCTTCCATATGTTCCAGTCCGATAGCACCGCCTGCTCTTCAGACTCTGAAGCCACCCGGGCCGGTACGCACAGGAGCAGCAGGACGAGGAGTAGGCCTACACAGATCCACCGGTCTGTTGGACCCCAAGCGTCTCATCCATTATTTTTTAGACTGTACTTTTGTTCTGCAGCAGGCACCATCCGTTTAACATGAGGTAGCTTACATTAGTCTGTTTCTACAGTGTTATCAAACTATTTTATCAAATTGTTGCATACCTTTTTTAATAAAAAGTTGTTTATTTTAAGAACAATTAAGTTGGGTACTTACCAGCAGGGCTGCAAGGCGGTGTTGACCCCATGCTGTGAAAGATACTGTCTCAAGTGATTCGGGCATTGACCTGACTTTTATAGCTTTTATGTGTCGCTGCATCTTCTTCTCTATACTTTCTGAGAGTCTCCAAGTCAACCACAGGGCCTGAAAGAGGCATTAGTCAACAAAAATCGAAATGCCTTTTCTTAGGACTGCTCCTCCCTCGTAATGCCTCTATTATTACCAAGCGGGGGGTTGTAACTATTACATCGCCATTCGCCAATCTCTCAATCATCAACTTATTATTAGAAGGAGAGCACCTGTCGTGACCTCACTCATTGCATCCAGACCCTGTGATCCTAAGTCGCCTCAACAGCGCCCATTAGCGTCTAACGCCGTTTATTTCGTGCAGCACTGCAGCGGGATGGGATAAACACAGCGGGCAGACAAACTGTAGTGTGTTGTTATTATCTCCAACGAGGTTCCGTCGCCAACACCCAAACACGGTGCGGCAGGAATAGGCGAGAGAGAGAGAGAGAGAGAAGGATGAGAGAGAGAGAGAGAGAGAGAGAGAGAGAGAGAGAGAGAGAGAGAGCGAGAGAGAGAGCGAGAGAGAGAGCGAGAGAGAGAGAGAGAGTCATCATCTCGAGGATAGTCTCCGCTTAACTTCATCTTTTTTAATGAATGCCAACGCGAGAAGAAACATGACTCACGATTGAGGTGTGCATCATGTCTTTCAAGGTAAATCACCATTTACCCCTCACTTGCAAACAACCGTTTTGGGCATGGCGTTAAAAAAAGAATATCACTCTTTTGGATAAGACTGTTACAATATATTATAGGCTAATGTGTCTTCTGTATTGTGCCAACTGTCTAAGGATTTTCGACAGCTTGTGGTAGCCTAGCTCCTTAGGGATATGTAGCATATGTGTTAGGTGGCTTCTGCTAGCCTTTGCTATTTGCCTTCATTGAGTTAGTATAATAAGTAGACTATACTGGTAGGGTTCATACTGAGATGGTTTCTGTGTGTAATTATTTGAGCAGGTATGCTGCAGAGCTTTCAAACTTGTCTGATGCTAAGCATGGGTTTTCACATGTGTGTTCACTCCAATCAAAATCCACACAAATGTATTGTGTGTTTTTGTTTGTTTGTGTGTATGCTAGTGTTTGGTGCGTATGTGAGCGTGTGTGAGCGTGTGTGTGTGTGTGTGTGTGTGTGTGTGTGTGTGTGTGTGTGTGTGTGTGTGTGTGTGTGTGTGTGTGTGTGTGTGTGTGGTTTGCATGTGTACGGTGAGAGGGGAGGGGGGCATTGATGTATCGATGTGATCCTGATCGGGGTGATCCTGGTTAAATTATTATTCTGAAATGATGGCTCGCTCTGAGGTTTAGCAGGGACACATTTTTGGGCCACCTGAATGGCCCTTAAAACTGTAATCCTATTCAGCCTGGTGAGTATCATACCTGTTACTTATGTCTCTCAGAAGGAAACGCCCCTGGCTAACGCTGTGTTTTGGGCGGCCAGGAAGGGGAACTTGGCCCTCCTTCAGCTGCTTCTCAACAGTGGGCGTGTGGATGCAGACTGCAGAGATTATGTATGTCTAAGGACATCTGCACACCTGTACACATGCACACGCACACAAGCATGCATAACCACTATCATCTAATTTTTCGATGTTTTTGTACAATCAGCATTTGATGTCCCCTTTATTGTGGTAAATATTGAGCTGTGAGGCATCGAGTCATCATCATATTCTGCCGGGCCCAGCCTGGTAGAGTTGCTGCTTGACTGTCTCCCATTTCCCACCTGATTTCAGTTTGGAACCACAGCTCTGATGGTGGCTTCCTATAGTGGCCATTTTGAGTGTGTCAAAGAGCTCATCATGCAAGGAGCGGACATCAACTATCAGAGAGAGGTATGCTGTCACAGCAATGTGGGTATAAGGATTCTTTTTTTTTTGTTAATTTGGTTTTACATGGATTTTTCAAGTGTATATTGTATTCCATTATATGTTTTCTATACTTTGTGTTATTCGTCAGATTGTCGGCTTTGATTGTTTATTACGTGCTTTGATTGTTCTCAGCTTCGTTATTGTAATTTTCTCTGGATAGAATCAGACGGCTATGTAATGTCAATGCATGCTATCCATAACCCCAGTACGAATATGAAATATCTTGATAGTGAGTTCAATAGTGAGAGCTCATGGTCTCTGTATCTTCAGACTGGCTCCACCGCGCTGTTCTTCGCCTGCCAGCAGGGCCACAATGACATTGTTCAGCTACTTTTTGAATTCGGTGCATCCACTGAATTACAGACGCAGGTATGCAGTGACAAACACACACACACACACACACACACACACACACACACACACACACACACACACACACACACACACACACACACACACACACACACACACACACACACACATTCATTCATTCATTCATACACACAAGAAAGTTAAATGCTGTTTCATTGTCTCTGCAAGGTAATGTGCTGATATATCTAAATATATTCCACCTTGGACACAGTATCGTGAGGGCATTCAATCACTTCTATTTATGCTGGTTTTGTGAGAGCACACAGAGAAGGACTCCACCAAGTGGCCGGAGGTTGTTATCGTTTTTCAGACCTGTTTGACCTGTTTGATGACTTCTTTGTTCAGGACGGCGGCACTGCTCTGACGGTTGCCTCCCAGTATGGCCACCCCAAGGTGGTGGACACCCTCCTGAAGAACGGGGCCAATGTGAACGACCAGCTGCTTGTGAGAGACTTCTTTCATCTACATCCACCTATTCTTGCAAAGATCCTTTTTATAATTTGTAAGGATGGAAATAGAACTGAAAGGGTTTATTTTAGTGCTGTCAGTTAAAAGCGTTATTAACGGCGTTAACGCAAACCAATTTTAACGGCATTCATTTTTTTATCGCGCGATTTTTTTTTTTTTTTTCAAAACAAAGAAGCAGTAACCTGAGTGCTATGTTCAAGGCAGTATGTTTGTATGTTCATCGTTTAATTGCACTATAGGCTTTTTTTTTTGTATCGTTTTGATCAGTATATGCCAATGTTGTTATCAATAAAAAAACATTTGCACAAGGCAAGCCGATGAACTTCTCCATGTTGATAAGCGCATTAAAATGAGAAAAATTAATGGGACAAAGAAATCAAGGGATATTTAGCATAGATTTTTTTTTTGCAATTAATCGCGAGTTAACTATGGCATTAATGCGATTAATCGCGATTACATATTTGAATCGCTTGACAGCACTAGTTTATTTAATTATTATATACCTTTTTTAATGATAAAATTGCTACATTGGTTGTATCCATACCCCAAACCTCCAACAAAAATTGCTTAAGGTCGAACTATGTTAGTAGAAACAATTTATAATTCATAACATAATTCTGAAATATAGGACAAATTGTCTATCAACATTTTTTGGTCAATGACCATTGAAGGTCATTGAAAAGTGTGTATAAGAACATAACAATATGTTATTTTCATCTCCAAATCAAGAACCTGGGTTCTAACCCCTCCAAAATGTTACACTCAAATACAACACTATCCTTTTCACCCCCATGGTTATTGGTATAGATGTTGATGTTGATTATTGATTGATAACCCCAATCGTTGCTACAGGATGGGGCCACCTCTCTATTCCTGGCAGCCCAAGAGGATCATGTGACCGTGGTACGTCAGCTCCTGTCGTCCGGAGCCAAAGTCAACAACCCAAGGGAGGTATGTTCCTAGTTCAACCATACTGCAGTGTAAGTAGCCTACTACATTGGTCCGCGTACATCTCTACCACCTGCACTCCTATACCTTATTCCTGGCCATATTTGGAAATGGGAAACAATGAAAACCAATTGAAAAGCATTCTAAATGTTACCTGAGTGGGAAAATTGAATGCAGAAATAAAATATTGCTTTGAGTCATTGTTTCCAAAGAAAATATAAGGTTTTCCCCACCCTACTAACCAAGAAGGCCACAAGGTGAAAATACTCTACTGGCCCATCACATAAACTATTTCCTATGTTTAATACTGACGTTTCAGATTTTTCATCTGATGTTTTATTTTCATTTTAAGTTCCATATGATATAAGGTGGATCAGGTACAACAGAAGGGTTTCAAAGATCAGGTCTTACTGAGCAGCGCAATAAGAAAAAGATAATGTGACGTCCCCTCTTCTTACCGTTTCCTGGCAGGATGGAACCGGCCCCCTGTGGATGGCAGCCCAGATGGGACACAGCGAGGTGGTGAAGGTCCTGCTGTTGCGCGGTGCAGATCGGGACGCTGACAGAAAGGTACGTCGCTCTCCGGAAGTTGTCTGTTATTCTGAGTTGTTCCCGACAGCAGACCAACTTGCTGCATTGATTTATTTTTAGTGTTTTTGTCAGGAGGCCAAAGTAACACTCCACTTGTTGAGCCCAGCAAGACGATTAGGTTGTCAATATCATCCTATTGTCATATGAGACGAGATCACTTCTGGCACTTTGGTTCATGATATTGTTGCTGAAGCTGAATCCTACAAGATCAATTATGAGACTATTGTGAGAATAATGCCAGGGTTGGCAGAGAAACACATTTGATGGTTAGATACGGTGAAGTAACGGCTACATTTCTGCAGGAGAAAACTAAAAAAATATTAACACAATTTTGTACTTTTTACTTTTTAAGGATGGGTCAACTGCATTATTCAAAGCTGCCTATAAAGGACATAACGATGTTATTCAGGAACTTCTCAAGTTTTCTCCTTCACTTGGTCTTCTCAAGGTAAAAATAAATTACTATTTTTTTACATTAGGTAGATTATATTGTTTTGTGTTTTTAGCCTCAAAACGTATTATATTTTTAAGGAGAGGCCTTTATCTAGATATCTTCTGCTTACAGAATGGTTCGACAGTCCTTCATGCAGCTGTGATTGGTGGAAATCATAAGACCGTCCGGATTCTGCTTGAGGCCAATGCAGACCCCATGCTGCCCAATAAGGTGAGCAGATCAAAGTAGAGGTAATCAATAACTGATCCATAGACACATTATTCCATCTTATTATTATTATTGATTAGTTCATTAATAATAAAATAGGGCTGCAAAAAACGATGCATAGCCAAAATCAGTAACGACAATATAGTGAATGTTTGATCTAATAATAAAATGATCAGTTTATTAAAATGTTCTTTATATTTCTACTTCCCTTCACAGAACAATGAGCTGCCTGCAGATCTTACAAAGAGTGATCGCATCCTTAATACTTTACATCCAAAAACTGTCAGTGGGGAAATTTTATGACGATCTTTGACAACTGTGAATAACCCTTAGAGTCAAGAACCATGTGCAAAAAACATCTACGTATGAAAACAAAGAGGTGCTTTTAATCAAGACATCTAAAGCTGATATAATGGAGACTGATAAGCCTATTAATATGCACCGAAAGTATTTATTTTCGATTTTTGAAGTTGCTTCTCTCTATATGTTGTACTGTTTTTTGTGCTATAGGTGATGAAGCATTAAGACATATTTAGCAGATTTTTATTTGCCCTTTGTAATGAATGCAATAAAGTGTACATTTGTTAAGAGGGTCATTGACATTACCATTGATTATTTCAAGGTGAAGTAGTGACACATCCAGGACAACGCCCAGACATGAGCACGCCCACTGTTGACAATGGATAGACGACGGACAAAATAACAATGTCACGTGTGATTCACGGAAGTTCAGATCAATGCTAATGCGGAAGAGAAAACAACTTATCGGCTTTGTTTTTTTTTATGCCGTCTGCTGTCTAACCAAACTGTCAGAAAGGACCGACAGTGGTACAAATAATAATACGTAGGTGATTTAAAATAATAAACGTCAAGTTAAACTAGTTACCTACATTTTGAACGACGCGGTAACACCCATGGCTGGCTCATCGCTGCAGGTGAGTGAAAACTTAGATGAGTATAGAAGTCAACTTTAGGTTACGTAAGACGAGGGCCACCACCAAACGAACTATTTAATTAATATAAATGGTGATATATGAGAACCAGTCATGGTACTTTGATGATCATGAAACCAATGTTTTATTATTCGGCCATTTTAACACACGTCAATAGTACAATAAACAGAACTTTGGGGTTGTTGATTTTGTCATATCTTTCTTCTCCATTTATTTGCAGAAAGCTATAGATCTTGCATCCAAGGCATCAGAGGAGGACAAAGCCAAAAACTATGAGGAAGCCCTTCGATTGTATGAGCATTCAGTGCAATACTTCCTCCATGTTGTCAAGTGTGAGTAACTAATTTATAATCCGATATAATTGAAGTCTGAATACCGTAACGTCATGTTTATTACCTGTGGAAATGCATCATTATTATATTTTGGTTTTATTTTGTCTTCTCAATTTAGACGATGCGCACGGTGACAAAGCAAAGATTAGCATCAGGAACAAGTGTAAGGAGTATCTTGACCGAGCTGAGCAGCTGAAGGAATACCTTAGTAAGAAAGAGAAGGCTCCCCCATCCAAGCCAGTCAAAGAGTCCCAGTCTGATGACAAAGGGTGAGAGAGCCAAAAGGATTGCTTAATCCATAGCAGGAGCAATAGCCGCTAATGACTATTTATTTAATGATGCAAACGCAACCATTTTCTCAGTGACATTCATAATTTAGATGTATTTTTAACTTGTTGGCTGTAAATAAAAAATTAAGAAGAAACCATCCTAGAAGTTTTTTTTGTTCTCTTAGGAGCGAGAGTGATGGTGGGGGTGACGATCAGGAGAAGAAAAAGTTCCAGAATCAGCTGTCAGGTGACCATTCAACTAAATTAATTAACATATCTAATCTCACATGTGAAATAGTGCAGTCATGCTGTCTTTCATCATTTGGACTAAAAGCATGAAGTACCACTACGTGTGTTTTGAGGCTGTCCTAATCTTCCAGGTGCCATCGTCATGGAGAAGCCGAACATCAAGTGGGATGATGTTGCAGGGCTCGAGGGTGCCAAGGAAGCTCTGAAGGAAGCTGTCATACTGCCCATTAAATTTCCCCATCTCTTCACAGGTACGAAAAAGTAACACAACTGTTACAATACTGAATTAATGTGTAGTGAATTTGATATAGTGGCTATATGCTTCAATATTGATATTTGAAAAATCTTAACTTGCAAACTATGTTTTTTTGTTATCGATTGTAACTTTCAAATACAAAAATGGTACTCTGCACTGAAACCATACAAACAACTTTAATTTTCTTAGGTTATGACCGTATTCGCTGGCTTCCTTTTTTATTTTAATTTCTTGATCTTCTGTCCAGGAAAGAGAACTCCCTGGAGAGGGATCCTATTGTTTGGGCCTCCAGGTACGGGTAAGTCTTACCTAGCCAAGGCTGTGGCCACTGAGGCCAACAACTCCACCTTCTTCTCCATCTCCTCCTCCGACCTGGTGTCAAAGTGGCTGGGAGAGAGTGAAAAGTGAGGGCCAAATTGCCAAACACACAATAAATACAAAACCACAAAAAAAGAACACTAAACTACTCTTTTTTTTGTCTGAAATTCTGTCCTCGTTCTTCCCATTAGGTTGGTGAAGAATCTGTTTTCCTTGGCAAGAGAACACAAGCCATCCATCATTTTCATCGACGAGATCGACTCTCTGTGTGGCTCGAGGAGTGAGAACGAGAGTGAGGCGGCGCGCCGGATCAAGACTGAGTTCCTGGTGCAGATGCAGGGTTAGTAGGAAGGAGCTCTCAGGTGCATGTCAACGTCTGACCTCAAAGTTTGATCTAGTGCGAAACATCGAAACGCTGTTCTCTATGATTGCAGGTGTTGGAAATGATAATGATGGAGTCCTGGTTCTGGGAGCCACTAATATACCGTGGACACTTGACTCTGCCATAAGGAGAAGGTAGGGTCATTACATAATTCAATTCTCATGCTACCTTAAAAAACATATTTTATCCTTAAGGCGAAAAAAAGTAACTCTGAGTGTGTGTTCCAGGTCCAGTGTGATTTAATGTGGGTCATTTGAATTGCGGCATGATTGTAGGTTTGAGAAGCGTATTTACATCCCTCTGCCTGAGGAGCACGCCCGTACCTTCATGTTCAAGCTGCATCTGGGCGCCACCCCAACCAACCTGACTGAAGCAGACTTCGTGCAGCTGGGCCAAAAGACGCAAGGCTACTCCGGGGCCGACGTCAGCATCATCGTCCGGGATGCCCTCATGCAGCCCGTCCGCAAGGTTCAGATGGCAACTCACTTCAAAAAGGTACATTTGCCTTTGAGCCAAAGAATAGCCAACCAGTAGCCTGGGTATACCCATGCTGCCTTGTGCGCAATTTCATTTTGCGCTGCTAGGCAGCCTGGATTCCATGTATCCGATTTTCGCCTGAGATAGGGAACCAATCACAGAACGGGGAGGGATGGCAGGACGATGACGTATAGCGACACACCCATAGTCTTCTTCCTCCTCAAATTTCTGTCGCTCTACATACCTCATCTGGTATAATTTATACGATTGGCTGTGAGCTACGTACAGACTCATATGATAGACATTCGTAGCACCGAAAAAACGGCTCTGGACAATCGTAAACCACGCCTCAAATACGAGAAAATTATTGTTTTTTTTTAACAATCATGCCTTGGTAGCATGCATTTGTTACCGTTATCTCTCAAACTTCTTTCCCACACTCAGGTGCGAGGGTCCTCCTGGAACAACCCAGACACAGTCGTTGAAGATCTTCTGACCCCATGCTCCCCTGGTGATCGTGACGCTATTACCATGACCTGGATGGAAGTTCCTGGAGAGAAACTTCTGGAGCCCGTAGTTTGCATGGTATGAATTGATGCTGCTCTTTGTCTGATTGTCTTGGTTTGATTTGATGGAGATGAAGGGTACGTTGACCAGGAAATGTCAAGTCTCCTTGTCATGTTTATGTTCTCAATAATAATCTCAAATATGTTCTCTATGACTGTTCTCTGATTTTCCCATAACATTAGAACGCATTTTAATTGTTTGTGTGCTTTCCGACGGGTCATATTGTGCATAGGATGACATGCTTCGGTCACTGGCCAGCACCAAACCAACAGTGAACGACCAGGATTTGGAGAAGCTGACCAAGTTTACAGAAGACTTTGGTCAAGAAGGCTAACAACGCTCACACTGGACTCTCGCCAAATCTTTCCTCTGAATATATATTTTTTGTATATCCACTAGAGCTGTCTATCCTCCATGTTTGTGATGCAATTATGTAACTCATCACCATTAGTAACTTTACTTTAATTTACTTTTACATGGGATTCAACCATGTTTTTTTTTTTACTAATGAAGAATGTTTTAATGCCTTTAGATAAACACTCAATTTTGCCTTTGCTTACAAGCATTTAACTCTTCTTCAGTGGCTGGAGAATTATATTGCACAGGGGTGGGGAATACATCAAATCCATGTTTTTACTCTTGTTCAGTTCAGCTTGGGACACATTCATGTTTTTCAGTAATGAAAGGAACATTTGCAGACATGATAGCTTTATAAACTGCGATATATATATATATATATATATATATATATATATATATATATATATATATATATATATATATATATAATGTGTGTGTGTATGTTTGGTGAATATACAAATTGGAATGTTTTAATGTTCTCCCAATTATACCGTTATTAACTGGGCTAAGTGGTGAAAAATTAAATTGCACTCATTAGTTAAAAATATGTTGACTGATTTAGGCATACAATCAAATTAAATAATTCGATTTTTTGTTCTCTCAAACACTCAGGGTTATTTACTATCTTTGTTATATATGTGTATTTTGGGGATTTCTTAATCTATGCATTATTAAGGGTTTGAGTTTTCACTGTTTATATTTATTTAAAAAGGAATGAGTTGCATTGTTACATCTTTCCCTACTTTTTGGATTTTAATGGGAGCGTTTCATCATGAATACAAATAAAGTGACTGTGGGAAACAGTTTTAATATTATTATTATGAATATATTTAATAGTTAAAATACACTTCCTTGCTAAATGAAGGTAAATGCAGGTGATTAAAAGTAGAAAGATGTATGGATATCAATTAAAGGAATGGATGAAAGACCAATTATTAGTTATGTGAACTAAAGCACTAAAGAATTGCAATAGACAGGCCTACTCCTATTGGCTGATGATGCAAAAAGATGCTGCATTGAAAAGTTTGTGCTTGACACAATTTAACAATAGGTGTGGATATAGGCAGTTCATATAGAGAACAGGTATGGCAATCGTTTTACCAAGCCACTTGGGAGTGCAGGAGTATTGAGGCTAAGTGAAGAGTAGCAAAAGTGTAACTATTACCTGATATATTTGCACATACAATTTCTACCAAAACAAATACATTATGTCATACGTCTGAAAATCAGTAAAGAGTGAATCACCAGTGGCCAGCAGAAAATACATGAAGAAATATGGCATGCAGTTAAAGTAGTCCAGAAGAGTGAATTCCCTTTTCACACAGTGAAGTCTAAATTAAATGGTTTGACTTCACAATGATGACATCAGATGATACGATCATGAACTGATGCCTCAAGATGAACATAATTAATAATTCATGCCATTTTCTTATTTTTGCCTCCAGACATATAATACATGTAAAAATAAATCAAAGCTGTATAAATCGGTTTGGTATGCAACAGAAAAACATCAAGTTACTCAAATAAACAGTAACTTTTAAATGGCTTCAACCAATAAACATGGTAAAGAGAACCTGAAACGTAATTTAACCTGAAATGACGTCTTTCCTCAACATTTTTCCTATTCTATGAATCTTTAGAATACATTCAATTTCATTTTAAATAAAGGGACCGAGGATCTGCCACAACAATTATGTTGTTTTTTTAAAGTGCTAATAGTGTTATATGAGAATATATATAAGAAGCCTTTGGTAAAGACACATAAAGGTTATTTCACTGGCACATAACAATCATGCCTAACATTTGAGACTTCAAAGTAGTTTTGAATCTCTATGGGGGAGGAAGCTACGATATCAGAATACATATGCTATTACTGTAGTTTGTGCAAGCAAGCAATGGAAGACACTAGAAGACGGAGAACAGAGAGCCGATTGCCAATCCGGTCGCAGCACCGGCAAGCATGCCCAATGCCACATCGCCGGTGTCGTCGCGCTGGCGCTCCTGAACGATGACATGGTTCACCGCCTGGTGAGATGGGTAGACTCCTGCTGCACACACACACACACACACACACACACACACACACACACACACACACACACACACACACACACACACACACACACACACACACACACACACACACACACACACACACACAGGGGGTTCTGGTTATGGGCCTACGGTTATTTTTTGTCATAACCCGCATTATGATACCACAGCCGTCGAAGCCGTCCGAGCGCCGCCGGCAGTCCAGCAGCTCCGGCGGTGTACTCCTGGAGCTGATCTGCCGCCGAAGCTTTCCGGCTGCTCCGGCGGGTGTACTCCGGGAGCTGAACTGCCGCCGAAGCTGACAGGTCCGGCGGGAGGAGCTCGGCGGCAATCCGGCAGCTCCGGCGCGGGGAGCTCGGCGACAGTCCGGCAGCTCAGCTCCCGGAGTAGAATCCATTTCTCCTCCATGTCGCGGTTCATGGACTTCAGAGAGTCAAGGCCAAAGTTCCTTTCCCCCAATTCTTCTCAACCATGGCTGAGAATCCTGAGATATGCCCCCCTACGAGTCTTTACTTGTTGTGGAAGATCCGTCAGACACAGTCTTTATTATTCATAATATCATCCGAGGCGCACATAACTTTTGGCAGTGATATTAGATATAATATTATATAAATACCCATATGTAATATAATTATTATTATGATTATATATTATATTATATTATATTATATTATATAGATAGATATGGAGTGGCGAAGTCACGCCCCTTCCGGTAGAGCTCATGGGACCTATGAGATCGAAAAATATGAATGGGTGTCAATGGAGAGAAAATAATTATTTTCTGGTCCCAGTCTTTATATGCCCTGGATTACACATATGTTGTTTGTGGATTTAAATGATAATTATTGTGCAATTGTTCGGTCAAAGGCTGTAGAGAAAATACAATGAGAAAGACTACACGTCTCGCATGTGACGTCACGCTCCCTGCGACTGGCGTTGACAAGACCGACTATCTCCCCATCGGCATATGTGAAACTCTCCACATGCCCGAACTTATAATGGTTTTCACCTCTTTCAATGCTTTTATCCTCCCCTTAGAAAAAGGCGGTGAAGTGGAGCAGAGAGATGCCATGTCTGTCCCGGAGTCCCAAGTGCGGGTGGTGACGTATGTCACTCACGTCAAGAGCAGCAAAGAGCTGTAGTTCACCAAGCGGCCTCACACAAAACCTAACATTATCAAACTTCTTTGTGAATTTTTTTAGTTTTCTTTGCATGAAAAATTATCATTTAAATCCTCAAACAACGTGTGTGTAATCCAGGGCATATAAAGACTGGGACCAGAAAATAATTACTTTCTCTCCATTGAAACCCATTCATATTTTTCAATATCATAGTTCCCATGGGCTCTAAAGGAAGAGGCGTGACTTTGCCACTCTATCCCTTCTCCTTCATGCTGTGGTTCAGTTTGACAGCTCATTGGTCAATGGGCAGAAGCTCATTTGCATTAAAGCTACAGACACCAGAAACAGCGCATGCTGAAGTGACTGAAACAGAGGGAATAGCGGTTGGCGAGATTTTTTTTCCTAAAAGCTATATCCAGCAAACAGCTTCAAAAACTTGATTTCTGGAACTCAAACACTATGTTTACTTGTTGGGAAAACGTCATAATATGTGTCCTTTAAAGTGCGTATTGGAAGTTAGATACTGCAGTGAAGTGAAAAATTTGAATACACGATTTTTTAGTTTTAATAAATATAATAAATCTACACTACAAGTGGCATCTTGAGCCGTTTTTGTGATACAATTTTACTTCCGCATCTCAAACGCTCGTTTTCGAGCGTGACGTAGGAATTGGTAGACGGACGTTCTGATCATCATAGACTACATAGGCAACATAACAACAATGGATAACAGTTTCGGACCACTTCCGTACAATTTTGAGCCAGCTAGCCGTAAGGGAGAACAGCAACCACCTAATAGGGGGAGACACCATGGCAATAGGAGGGAGATAGAGTTGTGGTGTCAGGAGAATTATGGTGAACCAGGAGCGGCTGAACATCAACACGGCCACGGAGGAAGAGCTCATGACCCTGCCTGGGCTTCAAGGAGGTGGAGGACCTAGCGCTGGTGAGTGGGATAGGCGCCACCAAACTTGAGATTATTAAAGTGGAGATCTGCGTGTCGAGTAGGACCAGTTCGTCGCAGCACTCCCCGTCCTCCCTGCGGAGAGACCCGAAGCATATGTCCTCCTGCAGCGGCATGAACATCAACACCGCCACCCCGCCGCAGCTCATGAGCATCCGTGGCATCACGGAGAAAATCGCCCGGAACATTGTCGCCTATCGGACCCAACACGGTCCGTTCACGAGCATCGAGGACCTGGTTCGGGTCGATTACATAAACTGCTCCCTACTGGACAAGATCCGATTCCAGGTGTTTGTGGAGCGCTCAAGAACTCCGTCCACCAATACCAACGGCGGGCTGACCTACACGGGTCGGTCCCATCCGAGCCCAACCTCGTTCAGCCTCCGGAGCGACGACCTCGCCCTCCCGCCGGGAGGACCCACGCAGATGGTTTGCACAGCACTAGCTTGCGATCAATCACAAGATCCCATGATGGTTGTGTTGAGAGAGGGAGACGTTCTACACGGACACGCCCACTCGTCTGCAGGCTGTCGGAGGAAGCCCAGATCCGTGCTGGCGGTGTGAGGCAGCTGGGTTATTACAGGTTATCAGCTCAGACTGGGTCCACTCATGACAATGCAAAACAAACACACGCAGAGGCAGCAGAGGAGCCGCGCAAATGAACGTGTATTTGGTGACAGAGGCGGAAAAAAATGTCCTTTCTCTTCACCTGTACAAAATGCCCCCAGGCTCGAAAGCCTGCTCCATCCTTTCTCCGATCGGGGAAACTGTGAAATCGGAGATGGTCGGACAGGAGGTCGGAGTTGGAACAACCCCCACAGATACAAAACCTCATCTCGTCGATTAGAAAAACCCAAAAACAACAGGGGGGGGAAATACAAGGCCGCTCACCGCGGTAACTACTCACAACTACGCATAGAGCTGAGGCAGCAACAGCGACCGCGTCTACCAATTCCTACGTAATATGACGCGTTTGACATATCACATAAAAAAACAACGGTTTTTGAAGCCTTGCTGAAAATAGTCACTTTAAAACTGGATTTTTTGCCGATATACTTTTTTAAAGTGATAAAATCCTGCATTTTAATTTCAAAGGGCAATTTTCAGAGAATGTTATGTATAAATATTTTTAAAAACATTAACCTCCAATACGCACTTTAAGGAAACGGCAAGAAAATATTATTTTATTTTCTTGCATAAACTTTTTTAAGTGAAGATAAAAGAAACAGCCGCTCCCCTGGATAATGATACAACTAACCCTAACCACCATTATTCCAAAAACACTCCCAATAACCATTTTACCTTAATAAAGTTAGTGAGCGGTGATATGAAGTGTATACGAGTGTATGAAGAAACCCAAGGGGTATGTCCTTGTTACTAGTAGGGGTATGTCTGTCCTTGGTACTGGTAGGGGTACGACTGATCCTGGTACTGGTAGTAGGGGTATTACTGATCCTGGTACTGGTAGGGGTATGACTGACCTTAGTACTGGTAGGGGTATGACTGATCCTGGTACTGGTAGGGGTATGACTGATCCTGGTACTGGTAGGGGAATGACTGATCCTGGTACTGGTAGGGGTATGACTGATCCTGGTACTGGTAGGGGTATGACTGATCCTGGTACTGGTAGGGGTATGACTGATCCTGGTACTGGTAGGGGTATGACTGATCCTGGTACTGGTAGGGGTATGACAGATCCTGATACTGGTAGGGGTATGACTGATCCTGGTACTGGTAGGGGTATGACTGATCCTGGTACTGGTAGGGGTATGACTGATCCTGGTACTGGTAGGGGTATGACTGATCCTGGTACTGGTAGGGGTATGACTGATCCTGGTACTGGTAGGGGTATGACTGATCCTGGTACTGGTGGGGTACTGGTAGGGGTATGACTGACCTTGGTACTGGTAGGGGTATGACTGACCTTGGTACTGGTAGGGGTATGACTGATCCTGGTACTGGTAGGGGTATGCCACAGCATAGGGCTGCCCGTCAGCAGAGTACACAATCTGGGTAGCCTGTGGCGGAGGTGTAACATACTCTTCATATGGATTATAAGTCTGGGGAGGGAAAAAAACGAATAAAGAATCTAAATGATAACGTAAATGCACGTAAGACAGTTTCATATCCTCTCCCTTAACGCACTCTATTTACCTGAGGAGGGACAGCAAATTCTGAATAGGGAGGAGGAGCAGAGGCAATGGCCTCCTGAGCAAAGGCCATCTGGGGAGGTGCAAGCACCTACAACAAGAAAATAAACAAAAACACGATGCTATTAAACTCTTAATCAACCCTGTATAAGGGACAGGGGCACCACTAGTATATTTTGACATTTATGTCAAAATATGGAGACCTTGGAGTAGTTCATTCCACCTGTATCCAACTGTACCTGTTACCAACAATGATTACATACTAAGTTACTTATATCGATAACGTTAGGTTTTTTTCAGCTGAAATTTTAATATTCTTCAGTGGCGCTAAGTTTGAGCATATTGTTTTTCATATCTGGCAGAGAGTTGGCCGACTGTTGATTATAATGCTGCATTTTTAGTTCTATACCGATTTTGAAAACGATTGCATGCATCATATGTGTACAGTGTACCGCCAGACCTGTACACCTCTTGCAGGTGAAGACCATCTTTTGGGAAGGGTAGCACTCCGAACAATTCAAGAAAACTCACCGCATTAACTCTAGCATCTTGAAGAGCCATGGTCCATGCTCTAGAGAAGGGGAGAACACGGAAATGGTGCAACATATTCCTAAAAGGGTTTATCTTGATTGTCATAGAGGGTGACTCATAAAGTGACAAAGCAGGGTCAATTAATCAATGAAAATAGTGATATACTATGTAAAGAATGATGTTGCTAAAGAGATTCGTCTTACAGAGCATCGTCTGAGCTATCTGCACAGAGGCTGATGACCCGTCCATCTCGACAAACTATCTGGAGCAAGGAATCACAGCCTTTTCCTTCTGGAGGGTTCAGATCTATAGGCGGCACACACAAACACAGGAAAAACTCCAATGAAAGTGAGTCATCTAAGCAGTCCAAACTGACCACAACAACACAGGTTCAGTTGACATGTACCTTTACAAGCTTTTGAACCACGAATGTTAATGCAGTCGACCCTCATGTGGAGATCATCCTCCATGTCACGCCGTTCTTGGTCATCGTAGAACACGAGTCGTCCATCGGCCCACAAGTCAAACCAATTCCTTTTCCATCGACGCAATATGGTGCCTAGGGTAAGCAAGCCGTTTTCAGAAAATGTCCATTATCTACCATTGACACTAGATTAGACTAGAGACTAGACTATTTTAACATCATGCACTCAAATATCGAAAGTCAACATGTGATTTACATCAGGTTTAATATTAAACCAATTGGACTAGCACTACTTACTCTGACGATGGAGCCTACCACTTTTAACGATCGACATCCTGGAAGTAGAAACTCCAAAGGACCTAAAGGGAAAATAATACATACGATTGTTAACATAGTTGTTTATATTGTTGTAATTACGAAAACAACAATGACTTTATTATAAACTGTAGGCCGACCCATTTCGTTTAGCCTAACTAACGCTATCTACGTCGAAGACATCGGGAGGTCCTTCGTATGCATCATTGGAAATCAAAGTAGCATTCCAGCATTTCTGTATAAGCTAAGAAAACAGCCCACAATTGCATTAAGCGCTCTAGTTTGACGTACTTTCATAAAGTCCTAGGCGGACACAAAACGGGAAAGGATCGCGTGTTTGTTTTGAACGACGGGACCTCAGCTGATCCCGGTTTACGTCACCACTATGTCACGTGACAACGATGGGAAGGGAGCTCGACTTCTACGAGAGCCAGTAAATAATCGACATCAACATCAATTATCACTTTCCTCTCCTGGACCACACTCTGTATTCAAATTCGTGGTAAAAAATGAAAACATCAGTTTTAACAAATGACGTACATGCGCATTTTAAAACGGCGCTATCCGTGCTAGTGGAGCTACGCACTGCGTATTATTAGTGACCCTTCTCCTTCTGGCCCAAATGCTTTCCGCTCTAGAGAGGGTTGTTCACACATCGCCACTCACCAGCTCAAACTAAAAGAGACGTAATCGAATTTTAAACTAAAGGAAGGATCTTCCGGGCGGTCAACCCCGGGGTGCAAAACGCGCGCACCGCTTCTCCCCCCGCCGCCAACCTGCCTGCTCTGCAGCCCGTCGTATCAGCGAAGTGCTGCTCTGAAATGGCGACGGCAATATACTTGGAACATTACCTTGACAGTGAGTATGTCTAAATAATCCCCAATCATCAAAGTCATAACATTTAGACGCCTCGTATAACTGACCGCGTTTTAACTCCACTTGTAAAGCTTTGGTAGGAAGGCTAGCGCCGAGCGCCATGCTACTGTGACTAGCTCCTGTAGTTCCCTCATTAGCTCAGCGTAACATCAATGTTTCAGAATGGCGCGTAAAGCAAAGCTCTCTCCCCACTTTGAGAGGTCTTCATGACAAACACACCGCACCACACGCAAGGGTCAGAGGCCTCAAAGGTGGTCGTGGTCGAGCAACAGTACTTTAGCAGTGCTGTTGTTTTGTATGTTGCTTACTTGAACAAGTTAGGTTTTTCAATGTATTCTGGATCCTAAAGACTAGAATTCCGTAGGTTTCACTGTTTGTATGTTTTTACGATTGTCTTTTCTTTTTGGCAGTGGGCAACAACATGCAACCTTAAGATCATGACTTCTTGGTAGCTGCCTTTAACTTTGGGCTTAGTCTGCTGGTCCACTGTTTACTCATGTTTATTGCATCGTTATCTTCCAGCAACGTGTGTTCTGATATTAACCGCACATGTCGGTGTTTTTTTTAAACCTTTGGAAAAAGCTATTCTTCATGGTTCATCCGTTCATTGGGGTAATACTATACTGCTGTTTTCCAATCTGAAGACTATAATGTCTATTGCAATAAATAAGTAATTACATGCATTGCACTATCAGGGATACGTAACATTACTCCACATAAAGTAGGCCTATCGAGAACAGTGTTGATAGCTGCTGCTTTTAGATTCAGATTCATAGTGTTCCCAGAGTACGTTATTTATTAATTTGTTTGTCAAATTTTCTCGGCTCAAGGTGGAATATGAATGGAGAATATAAATAAGTCTGGGTGTTAATATCTGCAGCTTGGAAAGCTGCTGAACATTGAGTGACATTGACATGGTTTAAACTTGAATGCCCAACTAGGTATTGAGAACTTGCCATGTGAACTTCAGAGAAACTTTACTTTGATGCGGGACCTGGATAACAGGACTGAAGGTAAACGTTTCACCGATAACATTGTAACACTGACTGTAATTACAATCTTATTTGTGCAAATCAACGTTTTGGCTCCGGATCATGATTGTTGTTTTGGCCTTTGTTATAACGGTTGTATTAAGAGACAAATTAACAGCCTTGATAGTTGTGTCTTGTGTCTGGATATTTAGTGTTTTAAATTTTGAAATTTGCACTGTAGAGAAAAAAGGAGAGATTGACAAGTTGGCTGAGGAATACATAGCCAATGTGGTGAACTTGGCTTCAGTGCAGAGAGTGGAACATCTGCAGAAGATCCAGAATGCATACAGCAAGTGCAAAGAGTTTAGTGATGACAAAGTCCAGCTTGCTATGCAGACCTACGAGATGGTCAGTACAATATACAATACATTATGTACACAGTTCTATAAACTAGAATTTTTCAATGGGTTTTACCAATGTTGTTGCGTGACTTCATGAACACGGTAGTGGAAATCACTTTTTTTGGTTTGTTTAATTGATTCAAGGTGGACAAACACATCCGCAGACTTGATGCAGATCTGGCACGGTTCGAGAACGAGCTGAAGGGAAAGCTGGAAGTAAGCGGCTATGAGAGTCCAGAGGCAAGGGGATTGAAAAGTAAGCTTGGAACTTTTAAAACTGTTAACATATCCAGGCAGGGCCAACACAACTGTACTGCTTGATTTATATGTGTCTCTTCCCGCACTCAGAGGCCGACTCCAGGGGGCTAAGAGAGAAGCGTGTGTCCAGGGGAAGAGGGAGGAAGAGCTCTGATGAAGATTCTCCAAGGAAGAAGAAGATAAAAAATAAGTAAGAACTTAAGGAAAAAACTGCTTGACTATACCATCGAACATAATTTATTCACACATGCCTTACATTGTATCCGTTATATCATAGTACATAGTATTCAACTATATTTATCATATAGGTTGTTAACCTGTTGTGTTGTAAGTGCTCTTCCATGTCTGTTCAGATCTACTATCTGTACTAGGGCTCACTTGTATTATGTGAACTCCCTTTTAGAAGCCTCTCTCTTCCTTTACTTTTCTTCTTTCAGCCCTGATTTGAGTGATGGTCTTCTGCCAATGCAGCCATCGGATGTTCTAGACATGCCAGTGGATCCCAATGAGCCAACCTATTGCCTGTGTCATCAAGTGTCGTATGGCGAGATGATCGGCTGTGATAACCCAGATGTAGGTTTCTCATGATTATCTATTGAAATGATCTGAAATGGTGCATTAAGCAAGGTATAGTAATAAAGTCTCCTTATGTTTTATTTGCAGTGTCCAATAGAATGGTTTCACTTTGCTTGTGTTGATCTTGCAACCAAGCCCAAAGGAAAATGGTAAGAACTTTTTGCACAGCGTTTGATTCATGTGGTATTAATATCATGTGATGTTTTAACATCAAAAGGGATTTGTATTAATGGGTTTTTGTGCCTAATTGTTTTTTGTTTTTTTCTTCCTGAAACCTTTAGGTTTTGTCCTAGATGCACACAAGATAGGAAGAAAAAGTGAGATTTCAGATAGGGTACTTTTATAATATTGATGTATATTGAGGATAGATTTAGAAAAAACGTTATATATATATATATATATATATATATATATATATATATATATATATATATATATATATATATCCTTTCCTCATTAAAAAGTTTTTAGTTAAAGCCCAGTCCGGAATTGGGGTATAATTGTGTGTCCGTTTGCTCATTTTCCACAAATGTTTTTTTTTTTTTGTTGTTTTTGGATTAATGAATAAAGCTTTTTCATTTCAGATGTACAATAGATGAAAGGTAAACTTAAATTTCAAATGTCTTTAGAATGTTTTTGATGATTAGATAATTGCTGTTTTATTATGTTTGCCATTAAGTGCCGCCCACCCCTAAATGATCAACTTCAATCCCGGATTGTTGCTTTGACATACTTGAAGTATAAATCTTATTTTTTAAATAAAGGCCTGCTGAAAATATACGTATGACTTGAAACTCAGTATTCTGAACAACAATTCTGGTTGTACTAGGAAAGACCTTATGTCTGAATTTCAAATACCTACCTCTGGGGCATGCATATTACTGCATAACTGACTGATTCAATGTAGTGTAGTGTGTATTATATATTATTTTTCAATTTAAACCAAACAAGAAAAGTAAACCAATCTTTCCTCTATCCAGAATGCTTTGCTGTACAACAACTATGATAAGAAAATCACTTGTGACATTCTTGGATGTATTGTGATATATTAAATTAGTCGGTCAGTGTCTTGCAAACTATAGGAGGTATGAATGCACTTTGAATTGAACTTCCCCATACAGAGGTTTGAAATGCAGGCATGGTTTTAGAATTCATCCCATAACTTTGTACATCACATCCAAATCTACAAGATATTTCTCTTCGTATCCGTTTGTATCATGGGGAAGAAGCATTTTTGGTTTGAGAGGAATTATTTCCAAAGAGATTTATTGTGTTAGCTAGGTTTTGGTCACTAAAATGATAATGAATAGCTTGTCTGTATTCCTACTGTGAGTATCCATTATTTATGTGTCCCCCTGATATGTAAGGAGCCAAAGCATTTTGTATTTTTCTTATACTTCAGTATTTTATATCAAATAAATATTGAATTGCTTATATATGGTCTCATTTGTTACAGGGACAATGTCCGTAATTTAATCATCTGTAAATGCTTCTCAGTCAAAGTACAGTCATCAGCCTTTTCAGGCCAAAACCCTATTTGGGTGATCGGTTTCAAAATCCATCATCCGACTCTGCATCCCAACTGCACTTTTCCTGATCGCTTTGGGAAAATTCCACTTCTATATCATAAACAAAATCAGGATCATCCTTGAGTCTTCGGTTTTGCTCAAATAGTTGATCCATTTGCCCTTTCTTGCGGGCCAGGTCATCGTCATTTAATTTATTAAGATCTTCTTCAGGGTCCACCTGGAATGAGGCAAGGCTGTGCTGCAAACTGTGGCCCTGCATGTGATCTCGTAGTACTGTGTGAAGCCTCTTCAACTGACTCAATGGAACACCTCCCAAGTATTCTTTGTGCCGAAAATGGTTCTTCAGTCTTTCAGCAGCCAAGCAACAGTCTAGGAAGAAACGTCACGTTTAAATGTACTCAATACTTACACTGAGAAAGATTTGATTGGTAATACATTTATTGTCCTAATAATAGATTATTACATCCTTCCGTTTCTAGAATACACATTTGAATGACTTGCCTATCATTAACCATTTAAAGTCCCACCTACTACTTGATTAAATAAATCGAAATTGTGTCATGGCGTCTAATGGCATATTTATTGTTTTACAAATGATAATAGAAGGTGCATGGAATGACCTACCTGAGTATTTAGAGAAGTTCCGCACAGGTATTATTCTTTTGCGCACTTGGTTTGTGTCTTTTTGTTTGTACAGTAAAATAATTGCGGGGGGACTGAACTGAACGCCGCATCGTTTCGCCTCATAGGACATCTTCACAGCTTAACTTTAGTGGCGATGTAATCTTGTTTCCTTGGCTGCCTACTGTTTACCAGTAAGTAATTATTCATAGAAAGTCACACACATTTATGTAATTTTGTTAAGGACGGAACGGAAGTCTAATCTATAATGTAAACATGCATTCGGACCTAAGAGCAAAAGAAACGAAGAGCAAGGTTGAGGGGTATCAACCGAGAAACATTACATCCTAGAAAAGAATGGGCTGAGGGCTAAGGCTGGCCCCGATCACGGCAATACTTTTGAACTACAAGTGGTTCGTGATGATGGTAACATAATTTATTATAACTCGATCAATATGTTTGCTTTTGTACTCAGTTCAACGTGTGCGCTTTTTATTAAAAAATTAAGATAATTTTGGCCCTTATTTTAATCTGGCATCTATACAGAGCCCAACATACAGAAAAGGGTCCTTCATGTTTGTTGATTTCCGTAAACAATTCAAGGAGGATGCCGGACCAGTCTTTTACCAATGGAACGGATCAGGATTGACACAGATTTAGATAGATATCTCCTATTTCACTTTTTGGTTTCCAATGATCATTTTACTCGTCTTTACTTTTAATTATTTATTGACATCTTATTGCTATACACAACAAGGCATGTTATATATTTTTTCTTAAAACCCACCGAAGTATACATGTTGGAAATTATCTTAAATAATTGAAGTTCTAGCAGGGTTATTTTCAAACGTATTCGTTCGAATTCAAAGGTTTCCCCGGGCCGACAAATATCTGATCGTATGTTTGTTTCAGCATGTGATGGGCAGGTTCGTAATGCTTCGTTCAGAGAAGAGGCCGAAGAGTGGGTTATATAATGTATTCATTATAACTAGGGTATCCCGACAAACTATTGAGTTCGAAATGAATATACATATTTCCTATAAATATATATAACATGTATTTAATTCTTAAAACGAGATCGGTTTTAAAAGCACGCGTCATTGTACAATACATTATATAATTTTGTACTTACAATCCCGGTCTACTTTTCAGATGACAAAGATCAAAATATTTGTGGCATTGGAAGGCAGTGGCTTGAGTCAATATTGGTGTCCACTGAGTGCAACGGAAACGGTTTCCATAGGTATGTCTCTCCCTAATGCGGATGAATCAAGCATATTAATTAAATATAATATTGTATTTGGCCTTTTGTGTTCAGGGAGATGGTCACCACTGTCAAGTTCAGCCCTGATGTTCCGAATGTTCTCAACGTTCTGTTGGTTCACAAACTACCGAGAGGAATCTATGTTGATCCATACCAGCTTGCAACACTGAATGACAGTGACAGTCATCTGCAGGTTACAAGCTTTATTATATTTTAACAAACTTCATGAAGATAGTACCATGTAATTCAATATAAACAACAATTATAACTAACACGTAATCCACTTAAGTGTAATTAAAAATGTTTTCTATGTTCTAATATATGTAATGTAGCCAACTAATTTGCAATTGTTTAGATACTACTAGATTCACCCATCAACCTAGAAGCTCCTGCTCACAGAACTGGAGGATTTTCTGCCCTTTTGTATGCCACTCTTGTTGGACAACGTTCAAAATTACTGAAGAAAAGCATCCCCATACATTGCCGCTACCATGAGCCCTCATTTGGCGATCAAAAGGCTGTGATTGTTAACATAGGATCTCCAGACCTGCTGCTCAGAAGTGAAACATGTAAGTGATGAATAACATCATACTCATATGTAGATCTATGCATCATATGTCGAACCAAGGATCTCGAGTGCAGGTTCGAACCGATCTTAAATGTTGAATTTTCCCTGTTGAGTAAGGTTGTTGATATCTTCAAATTTAGGAATGAATGTATAGCAGAAAAACATGTTTAAGACTCAACATATCATGGAGGATTTCGTTCCAGGCGATGCATGAATATATGCATACGATTGACTAATAACTCTTCTTTACTCTCATGGCATGAAAGCAAAATATAGGATACAAAAATATTCAGGGCAATTTCAGTTCGTATGCCTTCAATCTTAACAATTGAGTTCCTTTTAATAAAAAATATTTGACCTCAGTCACATCGTTTCTAACCCTGCTTTGGGTAGGTTTACCAATTCACACCAATGGAATAGTGTTTCATTGGCTTTTCTTTTATAACATTGTTTCAACATTATTTGTTTAGACATTATATGCATTTCATGTTCCACATTCAATTATGTCTCTTTCTCTTTAAGGTAATGATGGCAGCAATTTCAAATCTTATTCTATTGTTGATGCCCCCTGCACAGCTACTAATTCGAGCATATGTTCATGGGTTCAAATCCGTCTTAACAAGGTATCTTTATTCATATTTTGAAAAATTATATTGCATTTTAGATGGAAAAAGTATATATTCTCTGTAGTATTTTAATGACACCTTTTTTTTATAGGAGCAAAGCCATGTGAGCTTGCAGATACCTGTTGGCGATGGATCACTGGTGATACATGTTATCTGTGGCACTCTTCTAGTTACTTTCATTTGCTGTTCGGCGCTTTCTCTAAAGATCTGGAAACACAGAGTTTTAACATAATATTAAAAAAGAGATAATACTTCACCTTCTGTAGATTAAATAAAGACACATTGAAACACATAAATTGTTAATTTTTTTGTTTCGTAATTTCTCCAAACCATTTTTCCATCCAATTATTTGCAATAGGCCTACACTACCAACAATCCTTTAGGCATTTATTCAACATTGAGGTATTTGATTCTTAAGTTTCAAGATGCATAGATTTTTTTCCTTTGCCAAATGGAAAATAATATAACAGTATAATAGTGTAGTATAATAGCAATACAGTGATGTACAGTGAATACAGTGGTCCGTTAGATCAATCATTGGTGGGTCATGCTGGGTCTTCAGAGCCGGTCCGTTTGATCAGTCTGTTGTGGGTTATGCTGGGCTGGGCAGGGCTTGGTCTGCAATTCCGTTTCCCCTTCGCCAAAGCCCAATAATCCTAGGGCCGAAAATACTGAAAAAAGTTGCATTGTAAATAGTAGGAAACACATTTTCTGTGGGTAATTTATTCGCCCCGCTGTCCGCCATCCCCCAAAGTACGCATCGGATATTATGAAGTCCTTCCAGTTTAAATCGAAGAATTAAGAGGTGTAGCGGAGTTTGTAATCAAGTTGAAACTCTGGTGAATTATGTGTTTACGTCTTTTGGTTTGTCATGCTTTAGCTTTATCCTATCATTCTGTGTTTTGGGCAAAATATATTTTGGGGGATTATTCGGAAGGTCATGTATACACTTGATTTGACTAACAGTAAAATATGTTTGTTGTTTGACGAGTTGACTCAGGCCAGCCCGTTAGTTACCAAGCTAATATCGTAGCCTACCATGCTAACATTAGCCTGTAGCACACTTGTTGGCCAAGTACCGATTGCTTACTGGTAACCTAGAAAGTTGGCCGTTGGTTTGAGCGTTCACCGTGTATTACAGTTGATAATGAAGAGTTTAACACGCCTACAAGCGTCTCTGCTCCTAATTTATCAGCCAGAATAAAATACTACATTCAACGGTATACTTAATTATTCTTGACTTAGGTTCTTTCACGGGTGCATGACAACAGAGGACACTTATTACCTTATAAAGCCACTTAGTAAGTTACTTATTGAGGTTATCTAATTTGTATTCTACGTGAAAGTTAAACAAGTCTTACGTCACCCTTTCATTAGTCTAAACATTTGTCGCCGTCGCAAATATAAAATTGTCCCTTTGAACTCTACATTGTTGGAGCAGCTTAGTAGTATCAATACATCTGTTATCGTTGGTAACGCTATTGTAATTTGATGTCCTATTTCTCCTGGAGTTCCCTATATTGACTTTGTTTGACTCGTATCATTTTGTGTAAAACTTTCCGACCTGCACAGCTACCTTTTTCCACACCACCGATGTGATTGACGTCTTGCCTGGTGCTTGGTTGTCATCCTTCTACTACCCCTACCATGTGTGACAACGGTGACCCCGAAGACAAGCCCCCAGCACCTCCAGTCCGAATGAGCAGCACCATTTTCAGCACAGGCTCCAGCAAAGACTCTCTCTCAGGCAATCACAGCGGCAATCACAGCTCCAAACCCCTCCCCTCTGTTCCCGAGGAGAAGAAACCTCGCAACAAGATAATCTCAATCTTTTCAGGTGCTGAGAAAGGTGAGACGTGCAAAGAAGACATGGCCTTCATGTACCAGCATTCCCCTTAGAACAAAGGCCAAACATTTGTTTGAAACTTTCCATGACTTTTACTGCTTCAACAAAATTAGTAAATGCAGAAATGGTAAATTTTCAGGTGGTAGGAAAAAAGATAGAGATAAAGAGCGACCAGAGATCTCTCCGCCTTCAGACTTTGAGCACACCATCCATGTTGGTTTTGATGCCGTCACTGGGGAGTTCACTGTGAGTTTACGCTCTGCTCTACCTCTGTTGGCAATGTTTGTTTGCCGATTTATTGCCATTGTTTGATCCGAAAACCCAACTGATTTGAACCACCCTGTTGTCCTCTACCTAGGGTATGCCAGAGCAATGGGCCCGGCTGCTTCAGACTTCAAACATCACCAAGTCAGAGCAGAAGAAGAACCCACAGGCCGTCCTCGACGTTCTGGTTTTCTTCGACTCGACAGGCAACTGTCGGCAGAAGTATCTCAGCTTCTCATCTTCAGGTGAAATGGTGTCTGAATAAGGACAACTTCTATTCTTCCTGTGGTCAGTTGGTTACCAGTCCAGTGGTTGTTGTCAGCATAGCGTTTGTAGCACAACATACATGGCAAAGACCAAAGAAGAGTGGATGACATGAATAAATGTTGATCTTCCTTTCCTCTCTCCTTAGAAAAAGATGCATTCACCCCAGGGCCTCAATCTGTAAGTTCTATAATTCTATTCACTTAATTATTTAATTTAAAATATTTTTTTTCTTTTATTTTTAAAAACGGACTGGTATTTGATCAAACCATTCCTCTAATTAAGCCAATGAAAAAAGGCTCGGAGCCTTCATCGGCCAACATCAAGAATATCGATGATGAAGACGACGATGAAGCTCCCCCTCCCATCGTTGCACCAAGACCAGAACACACAAAGAGTGTAAGCTAACGTCTTTAAGCAACCACATGAGCATGGTGTTACTATAGCTATACACTTCCATGGAGTTATTCTTTAAATTGAATGGTAGGTTATATGTGAATGTGCTTGGGCCTGACTTCAGAGTGTCTGTGTGTCCTGTAGATGTACACACGCTCTGTTATTGAACCAATTCCTGCTCCAGTCACCTGTCCAGACGGGGACTCTGCCTCAAAGGCTGTGGACAGACAGAGGGAAAAGGGCAAGATGTCGGACGAGGAGATCATGGACAAACTGAGTAAATCTTGCTGCCTTATTCCTGACATGTTACTCCCAAGACACCTTGCCAGCATTGTTGGTTAGTTTCCATGTAACATGTGTGTCTGATTGTGTAATTGCTTACAGGAAGCATAGTCAGCATTGGAGATCCCAAAAAGAAGTACACCAGATATGAGAAGATTGGACAGGGGTAAGTGTAGATGGCTCACTGGGTGGCCCTACTTTAATCCACATTATACTAACTAGAATGACAAGTGCAATTCATGTCCAATTTGCGCGTTTTGCTCATCTTCATACAACTAGGGTGTTGATTGGATTTTCTTTAAGCATCAAATCCTGACTGAGACAACAAACCAAGGTTTTAAGAATTGAACATGTGTGCATGGTACAGACATTTGCATACTACTCTTTATCATTTCCTATTGGTTGAAGCATATTATTTCTCATTAAATCTCTTTTTTTTACCCACAGGGCTTCAGGAACAGTATTCACTGCCATTGATGTTGCTACGGGACAAGAGGTAAAGGACACTTGACTTGTGTGACATATCATCATTTAATGGATAACATTATGGCAAGAAACCCAATCCTAAATATTATCCAGAAGATTGACTAATGCTATATTTCCAATTACTGGTATTGTTTGACAGGTTGCCATCAAGCAAATCAATCTCCAGAAGCAGCCCAAGAAGGAGTTAATCATCAATGAGATATTAGTTATGAAGGAGCTGAAGAACCCCAACATTGTCAACTTTTTAGACAGGTACAAATAAATAAATATATTATATCTCTGGATGGCTCCTTACCTTACCGCTCTGGTTGGCATTTGTTGTCCATAACCGTTGCATTGGTTAAGAAAATACATCAATTCCTAAGACTATATGTTTGTGAGTGCTTCTCAGTTTCCTGATGGGGGAGGAGTTGTTTGTGGTTATGGAGTATCTGGCTGGAGGCTCACTGACGGACGTGGTGACGGAGACCTGTATGGATGAGGCCCAGATCGCTGCCGTTTGCAGAGAGGTAAACGGGGAACACCCAGTACTAATAATGATCTATCTTGAAGCTGTTTGATGCTACTGTTAGTGTTCATCATCCTTAAGGCCTCACTCTCTTCATTCCATCCTAGTGTTTACAAGCGTTGGAGTTCTTACATGCAAACCAGGTCATCCACCGAGACATCAAAAGCGACAATGTGCTCTTGGGGATGGATGGCTCTGTCAAGCTCAGTAAGTCCTGCACTGCTAGCTAACGTGGGAGACACTGAAGATGTGTCTTGTTTGTTACCAATGGGGCCTCAAGAGTCAATGTTTTCCTCCCACAGCCGATTTCGGCTTCTGCGCTCAGATTACTCCTGAGCAGAGTAAGCGCAGCACCATGGTTGGCACGCCGTACTGGATGGCCCCAGAGGTGGTGACCCGGAAGGCCTATGGGCCCAAGGTGGACATCTGGTCCCTGGGTATCATGGCCATAGAGATGGTGGAAGGAGAGCCTCCCTACCTGAATGAAAACCCCCTGCGCGTAAGTCATTTACGCGCATTTAGTTTTCAATCCATGATGGGACAATATTTCTAACCACCGCTCTCCAATTATGTCATTCCTTCAGGCGCTCTACCTTATTGCTACCAACGGCACCCCTGAACTTCAGGACCCGGAGAAGCTCTCACCCGTCTTCAGAGACTTCCTTAACCGTTGCCTGGAAATGGATGTAGAGAAACGATGGGGAGGCACAGAGCTGCTCAAGGTAGAACCCCACCCACCCCTCGCTATCAGTTGTGATTTGATTGTAGAACTGACCTATAAAAAGTTGACTGTTACTTTTTATTTGCATCCCCTCCCCCTCTCTTGGGTCTCTTCCACCTTCTACCCCACCGAACAGCATCCCTTCCTGAAGATCGCCAAGCCTCTCTCCAGCCTCAACCCCCTCATCCTGGCTGCCAAGGAGGCCATGAAGGGCAATCGTTAGTCGGAGCAGAGCAAAAGCCTCCCCGCCTTCCAATGCTGTGTGCACGTCTGTGCCAACCGTTATCGGTGTGTTCTCTCTGTGCCAGACAATAGGCTGGAGTCTGGGGCAGCCGTCTGATTCAGCCCTGAAAAACCTCACTGTGAAGAAGACCAAAAAATACAAAAATGTCAAACAAACACCCAAGCGAATATCCTCCGCTGTCCGAATGAACTATGCTCCGCGCCCCAGCGTGCGAAGACAAGTCAACCAAGTGGTTAGTTACAGTGCCAGGCATAGTTATTTTGTAAAAGAAAAAAAGATGGCTAGTTCTGTTTAGTGTTTTGTTTATGTTGGTAATTAAAAAGGAATTACTGCCTTAAACAAATGCAAGTCGTTCCCTTAATGTATTGTTGTGTATGTCTGTTTCTCACCTGTATTTTTAATATTGTCCTTATTACTTTTTCCATCTCGTCAGTGTCTTCAGTTTATTTTGATACTTGAATTTCATATTTGATCCCCTTCATGGTATTTAATGGGCCCAGACCAGTTATTCCCCACATTAAACATTGTATTATATAGGAAATGCCTCTCTCCCATTACCTTCAATGCTATTTTGTTCAGTGATCATCTTGATCTTTATTTTGTGCCTTATCTGTACCCTCTTGATATTGGAGAGGTGCGCTTTAAAGGAAAATCAAATGTTACATCAACAGGGTCCTCATTTTCTTCTCTTTTTATTGTAAAAAAAGACAACTGTTACGCCACATTGAACTCGTTATGTAATTCTGGGGCAAGGGTAGTGTCCCACCAAAATTGTAACGGGGGCGAAAATTGTACCGCCTACGTTATTTACTAGCTAAATTCAATACAATACAATTATAAAGTAAAAACAAGTGTTATCTGAGTTATGTTATTTCGTCTTTGGCAACATGAGCGAGAATGTTTTTTGAAACCTGCCTGGCAACGGACAATCGCGTCGAACGATGACTTATGTTTCGAACGCGGATTACGTAGGCGGTACAATTTTCGCCCCCGGTACAATTTTGGTGTGACAGCAGCACACTGCCTCTTTTCCATTTGTATATTGTGTAACTTTCAAAGTAGTTGGGGAAACTGTGGCTATATCATGCTGGTTAGCAAATGTAGTAGTTATTGAATATTGACATATTTCTTTTTTTTAGGACAACTAACAACTTAGTGCGCTCAAATAAATGCTGCCATTGATGCCTTTTGTGACTTTGTTGTGAAGGTAATTCGATTTTTACTCTTCATGATTCCAGTTAAGATTTGGGTTCATAATGAAAAATGTATAGCTTTTTCACTACAGACGTTTTTTTAAGTCTTCAATTCTTCAGACCACGATGCACATATTTGTTGAATCCTTATTGGGATATTGGTGTATATGTATTTTAAGGTGTGTTGCCGATTCAAAATATTTTAGTTGGAGTGAACCGTATAACATTTTTAACATTCTTCCGTTTTAATCGACAAAAGACCTTACAGTTGAATGCTATGCATGTTATAGCCTGATGGGGGCGACGTTCAAACCTTTCTTGTTTAAAGAGCGTCGAGGAAGTAACTGACATTACCATACCCGGTGAAAAAATACAACGCATGCTGAATGATTCTGATCCTAAACAGGCAAAATTGTTTGGGTCAATGGCAGGAAACCTGAAAGACAAGGAGGCATACCAAAGACTGAACTATCTACATCAGGTGTGAAACTACTCAGGACGTTGTATTAGTAGTCATAAAACCCATGAAATGCTGTTGTCTAATGCCATACTTACCTTTCATAGGCTGCGTATTGTGTTCTGTCTCAAAACGCCAGCAATGTGGAATTGGCTCGTTTTTACAGCTTTACCCAAAGGACTATCGCAAAACGTCTAGTTTTGAGACAGTGAGCGCGCGCACACACACACACACACACACACACACACACACACACACACACACACACACACACACACACACACACACACACAAACTGCAATGAATAGGCCTATTGGGTGATGTTGATGTGATTAACTTAACTCAATTGCCACGTTCATTTATAATGACAATCAATATTGCAGGGACCCGTCAGTGAAGAGAACACTGTGTAAGAAGTGCTGCTCATTGCTTATCCCTGGTGTGACTGCTACATCAAGACAAAGAAGTATGTGTTTCCTTCATAATCCATAAATCCAAATAAATCTTAATCTACAATATAAATGATGCAGCATTCTAACTATACCACCAAAATAAAAGTTAATGAATGAATCATGTGTGCCGTTTTACCTTTTACTTTGTCTTTCCTAAGGAAATAATAAAGCAACTAGATTTACCGTGATAAGGTGCCTTAGCTGTGGACAAACCAAGACGTTTCTAAATAATCCAGAACATTGTTTGTGGGTTGACCGACCTGAAGCCCAGATGGAGAACCAGGTGCAGCCAGGTGATTGATTGTATCTCTTTCTCTACAACAATTACAGCCCCCTGGGAGTTGGGTGCTGCTGAGCTCTTGGAAAATTCCTCTCCGTTCAGAGTATTTCAAAATGACTGTTTTCAGTTGGTTGGATGTTCTTTACTATTGCATTGCAGATATGGATATACTCGATTTGCATAGGTTATCATTGCAATTGCTTTTAAACGCCTTTTGGCATACAATGACAAGTTGCTAACTTGAGTACAGTTTAATGCAAGGAAAAAAAACTTTATAAAATGAATTTGTCCATTTGACTCCCTATCCTATCCCTATCCACAGATCCTAAACAATCTGCCATACAACTGCCAAAGGTTGATGTGTCCAAGCAGTCCGAGCCCAACCAAGACCTTCCTTCTGAGGCTATAGCATGAAGAACCTTTTTTTTTATTGTACAGTTTGAGTTATGAAAATAAGTTTTATGCCGTTGAACAAGTATTTTAGTGATGTCACTCATATTTTGAGCTTTCCAATGTGTGTATGTTGTTGAAATAAAAGCATTATCATACCATTTCTTTACTTTGAACTAGATCTTTACTCATAGAAACAATACATTTTGTATTGTATCATTACATTTGCTGTTTTCAGACTTGGCCAATAAGAGGGCTTGATCTGAGATAAACAAAAACAATTTAAGTGTGTGTTTCATTTTCACTTTTTATTCATGAATAGATCAACTTGTCCAAGGAGCAAGACTCATTTGATATTTAATGGTTAAAAAAATAAAAGGCAAGCTTCATTCACTTTTTCTTTTTGTCTCCTTCACCTGATGTATTGCCCTTGGGCACTCTGAATCTTGTTTTCTGAGAGTATAATAAATTCTTGGAGAAGATTCTTGGAATGTGACCAATGTACAGAAAAAGAGCCATGCTCATGCCTGTAGAAAAAATAGAACATTGTCTTATGCTGACATTTCTCCATAGGTGACATGCCTAACAAGCTTAAAAACTGCATTTCAGTTTGGTTTGTGTGCATGAGGTTGTGTTGCGCTGTATTTTACCTGTGAGTGGTCCTAGCCAGTAGACTATTGCATATTCCGTCAAGGTGAACCCCGGGCAGTTGAAGGTTAGGCTATAGGCCAGCGAAGGGTTCATGTAGGCGGAGGTATAATCACTGGCTGAAAAAGGATATAGACGTGTTAGGCTACTATTCGATTAATCAATTTATCTGTTTTAGCTGTTTCCCAAAACACAAATTAAACACAAAAACAATTATATATACGTCAACTGCACGAGTCTGTGTTTTAATGAGCCAGTGGTATTTTTGATTACATTGATTTATATCCCTTGCTGCCCCAAAGATTTGATCCCAACAACCGAGCAATGTGATTGATTTTCCATAATATATGTCAGCTTCACAAAATTGTATCTCATTATTTAAGACAAAGCATGCACCTGTATGGGACAGGAAGGTCAGGAGTACTGCAACAAGTGGGATCCGTATCATAGCGGACCGGCGGCGCATGCTCAGGTGCACCAGGTGGAACACGAGCGCACACACACACTCGGTAAAGAACCCATGTAGCACAGACACCCGCAGCGACGTGCTGCACGAGCTCGCCATCAGGTTTTTGATCATGTGCATGTCCGTGAGCTCCAGGCCCCAGTAGTGCAGAGCCGCCAGCAGGGCCACGTGTGCTCCCAGGAACTGCCCCGCCACGGCAAGCAGGGTCGGAATGGGGGTCTCCTCCAGAGTCAGGAATCTCACAAGCGTCAGTGTGGGGTTGCCGGAGGCGTTACCGCACGCCACGCCATGGGTCAACAGCACCACGAACAGTATTGTGACACACACGTCAGGACCAAGACCCCCGGCCCACTGGCCCACCTCCACGATGGTCTGCACCTCCAGCAAGCATGCGGCCAGCACAAACGAGGCCGCCAACTCCAGCAGGAAGTCGAGACGCGGACGCCGCCTCAGAAGTACTCGGCTTGAGATACCGAAGGCCACAATGGCAATAAAGTAGCCAAGGGATGCATTGAGTCCAGACATGTTGAAGGGTAGATTGCTGCTCCTTGACACAATACCTAGGGTAGTGTGTGTGTGTGTGTCCATTTGCCACTGTTTGACAACGTGGCAAATGGAGAGATCACTGGCTTATCAGAGTAATGTCAGCTTTCGGCCCCCTCGTGACCACCTGCCAAAATACACACGGATCCTTTCAAGGTGAGGTCAGCATGGCCTCGCTTTGCATGGATGGGCCCTATAATGGGTGCACTGCAGGCTAGGCCTATGTCATCATAGTCGCCACCATTGATGTAGAATGCATTCTACATCAATGGCTGGCTCCTTGTCCTCTCCCCCCACACCATTTAAGGCATTCAGAGGTAACATCGATTCCTAGGTAACCCACTGTATTCACAGGTAACCTCAATCATAGTAAAACACTGCATTTGCAGGTAAAGCACTGTATTCACAGGTGACATACCTAATTCACATGTAACACACTGTATTCACCTATAACACACTTATTCACAGTTGACCCTACATTCAAGGGTAACAAAATGTATTCACAAGTAACACTCTACATTCAAAGTTGAAACACTTAATGCACAGGTAAGACACTACATTCACAGGTAAAGAACACCACATTAACAAGTTACAGACTGCATGCACTGGTAACACACTGTATTCACATGTAACACACTTAATTCAAAGGTAATCACATGTAATGGACCACATTCACAGGTTACACACTGTATTAAGATGTAACAGACTACATTAACAGGTAACACACTGTATTCACGTTTAACAGACTAGTGTTGCACAGTATGAGGAGGATACTGGAGAGGTATCATACCCTCACACAAAAAACGATACGATTCTCGATTTTTTTTAGTATCGATACTTTTATTAAAATAACGTTGTGTCTGTGCAGCGAGCCGCTCCAGTCATACTCCTTGCACGCAGAGGCTAGTCAGTGGGCGTGCCCCTCAGCTCGTCCTCATCCACAGCAGCAGCAGGCAGTTCACTGAGCGAGAGCCATGGACCTTTAAAAATAGGACAGCGGATTTAATAATGGCGCCCATTCATTCCTATGAAAACTGATCAATGGCCGTTTCTCAATTCCTAGCACGCGTACTACGGACTCGATGACTTGCAAGTACGTACTTGGCAAGTCCGTACTTCAAGCACAGACTTACGAGCACGCGAGTATGTACCTGCAATTGGAACAGCAGCGGACTCGATGACGTCACCACCTCTGCTCGTCCGTTAACTGTGCTACGGCCTCATTTAGGCATATACTACTGAACAATATAAACAAATGATATAAAACAAAATCCCAGCCTCTTTCATTTTCAAATAGTATGTAAATATTCTGAATGAATAAAAATTGAAAAGATATGCGTGTCCTGTCATGTGTATGAGCTATACACACACGACTTTATATATATTTATATATTATCTTATATTATTATTATAATTATATTACATAAATATATATACAAGTTAAGAGTAACTTAAGCTACAGTTGTGCGTCTTCTCCATATTGTCCGCCATCGTACTGCTGCGAGTGCGAAATGCATCCAGGGATTTATAGCGGTTGCAAGTACACACGAGCCACCTCCGATGCATGCTCGGTGAAACGGCGAGATCGAGCACGCATCAAGAACACTTCTGGGTTTTACGACAGTACTCGCTTGATGCGTGCTTCGAATTGGAACAGTGCTCGGGCAACGACTGATGACGTTTCACGAGTCCACGAGCACACGAGCACGCACAAGTACGCAAATTGAGAAACGGCCCATGCATCGCAGGTGGCTCGTGTGTGCCTGCAACCATAGACATCTAAAGGTGCGAACACACCAAGCGCGTACCTCGCGTACCATGTACGCGCGTAACGCAGCTAAAATGTTGATTGACCATTTTGTGTCAAAAATGGTCAGATACGTACGGAAGAGGATTAGGGCCACACATGTAAAAAAAAATTAAGTTCTGACTTTATTCTCAGAATTCTGAGAATAAAGTCAGAATTCTGACTTTAATCTCAGAATTCTGAGAATAAAGTCAGAATTCTGACATTAATCTCAGAATTCTGACATTAATCTCAGAATTCTGAGATAAAAAGTCAGAATTCTGACATTAATCTCAGAATTCCGAGAAAAAAGTCAGAATTCTGACTTTAATCTCAGAATTCTGACTTTTTTCTCAGAATTCTGAGATTAAAGTCAGAATTCTGACATTAATCTCAGAATTCTGAGAAAAAAGTCAGAATTCTGACATTAATCTCAGAATTCTGACTTTAATCTCAGAATTCTGAGAAAAAAGTCAGAATTCTGACTTTAAAGTCAGAACTACGGGTATCTGTAAGGACCAACCTCCGTGGGAGAGACACTTTGCTTTATGCAGTAGGAGGAAACCTATGGAAAGCCAAGAAGGCCACAATCCGGCCCTAGAATGGCGCGGTAAAAGTGCAAAACCGCACGGATTCCGTGCGGTTTGGCAAGAATTCGGTTACGGAATACGGTTTTGAATGACTAATAGCCGCGGCTATTAGTCATTCACTCCAGCTATTAGTTATTCACTCCGGCTATTAGTTATTCACTCTGGATATTAGGTATGCTGAACGAGCCCTCCCTCTTCTTTGCTTGACCACTAAGTTTGAAGGCTGTCTAACCAATCAGTGAAGAGAAATACCAGACTAAAGTAACGCATTGTCGAGACTAGAGCTGCAGTGCCTCCATGTTTCGCCGTAACATAAAGCTGTGTTGTCTTTACTAGTTTCACTACAATGTAATGACCACCACTAGCTAGTGGAAAATACATTTGTGTCTAGTACAGTGATATATTTGTATATGTTAGGCTATATATTGAGATGGCAGTGTGCGAAATACCCGTCAATATTCGGGGATGCCCTCATCCCCAGATAGTTCTCGATATGCCGTAGCCAGCTCGGCCATAACATTACAATATTTCATGGATGCAAGCAAGCCAAGACAATCAATCTATATCTATAGTCTACATGACAACACACACACACACACACACGCACACACGCACACACGTTAAACACACTGGTAAAGCAATAGGAGCCTGCATTGGCTAAAGTTGTTGGGATGCATGTTATTTTATAACAGGGAGGGGCAAAGTTGTGCATTACAATGCAAACACGACAATAATTGGCACCGTTCTTGCGCACTCAGAAGAACATGAACTGAATAAATGCCAGGTATATAGCATATCGGAGACGGGCACACAATCAGTGCATTTGCAAATGAGAGCCTGCAGTATGATCGATCTTGTGACATTATTTAACCATCCATCTACAGCTAATACGATCAGACAGATACCACGTATAAGCCCACAATAAGCCCAACATCACCACGGCAGGCGCGCTCTCTCTCTCGCACATTCACACAATCACTCCAACTTCTCCAACTCCAAGGCAAAGCTGTTTCACTAAAACCACAAACAACCACAACTAACCAGCCTACATATCCACAACAATGCACAACAATCAGTTCTATACATTGCGTCTATCTTCTGTTTGGCACACATGGCTAATTTGCATACTCGCACAGGACTGTCGGCTCCGCTTGTCAAAAAAATAGATTTGTGAATAAATGCTTTCAATTCTGAATACTGGACTTGGTGAGCTTAAATAGGCTACATTTAAGTGACCTTTAGTGAGATGGCCTAAAACGGAATACAAATGAATTATTCTAGGACATAGGCTTTCAGGATCAAATCAACTGTTCGGGATTCATTTTGTTTAGCCAGTGAAAGTGATCAGCTGTATTCCACACACTGTTAAAAATACTTCACTACAAGTAGGCTATAAGGTCACTTAATAGCCTATTTAAGCTAACCAAGTCCAGTATTCAGAATTCAAAGCAGGCTTTCCATAGGTTTCCTCCTACTGCATAAAGCAAAGTGTCTCTCCCACGGAGGTTGGTCCTTACAGATACCCGTAGTTCTGACTTTAAAGTCAGAATTCTGACTTTTTTCTCAGAATTCTGAGATTAAAATCAGAATTCTGAGATTAATGTCAGAATTCTGAGATTAATGTCAGAATTCTGATTTTATTCTCAGAATTCTGAGATTAAAGTCAGAATTCTGACTTTTTTCTCAGAATTCTGAGAATAAATTCAGAACTTAATTTTTTTTTACATGTGTGGCCCTAATCCTCTTCCGTAGATACGCGCGTAGATGAGACCGCCCAAAACTCCCCCCCCCCCCAGCCTGTGGCTGCGCTGGATTTAGGAGTCCGAGGAAGGAAACCCAAACGCCGCCGTGTTTGGGTGGATGATAGAGTTTAGATCGGGTTAGATTAAATAATCTCGGATATAAATAACAATAATCGGGTTAAATAACTTCACATGGTGTGTCTGGTGTGTTTCCAGCATTCGTAGTGTTGATCAGCAGAGAAATAGTCCGCCAAGACGTTGAGGTTGCTTAGCAATCAGAGACTCTGTCCATGCAAGTGAACGGAGCGTTCACTCTTCGTCATAACTATCAAACCAAACATCCTTCACATTCACCAAGCGAACATTATGAAAGTAAAATGCACATTTCTTGCTAGAAATGTTTCCATAAACGCATTTAATGGCGTAACTATGTTACTATTTCCACCCAGAATAAAGAAAAATGTCGGCCGTATGCTTCTGTGCAAGCGACACTACTCTCTGCCGGTGACGTCGGGACAAGCGCCACGCTGATTGGCTATTGCGGCTAAGTATCACGCGTATGAGCGTAAAAAGTTAAATTTTTTGAACTCCTCGCGTACGCGCGTATATGTACGCGCGTATATATACGCGCCTCATACGCCCCTAACGCGAGTAAAATGTTGCTTGGTACGCATGATACGCGTGTACGCACCTCATACGCGCGTAAACCAATGGTTCCCTATGGAAAAATTGCCGATTTTATACGCGTCTATACACGAGGTACGCGGTTGGTGTGTTCGCACCTTTATAGCATAGACGGAGCATTGGCTGCTGGGACGCGAGAAATACGGCCGTCATCTTATGGCAAGCCATCCCCGCCAGAAAACGGTATCATTTAGACGCGTATCACCTTCATTACGCCGTAAAAAACGCCGCAAAATGTAGAAAAACGCCGTATTTTACGCCGTCATGCGCAAAAAAGCGCCGCTTTTTACGCCGCAATTAAGCCTTTCAAGAGCGCGCGTAAAAAGCGCCGTTTTGAACATCAAACCGCGCGTAAAATACGGCGCTTTTGTGCACATCACAACGCGGTAAAATACGGCGTTTCTTTAGTATGCTAATAATCTCCGCCCTTCTTTTCTCTCAGCCAATGCATTTGAAGTGTTTGCGCCCAATCGCTGAAGAAGAGAAGCAGACCAAATCAGTTCAGCCAGCACAGATCTGCTTTGAGGAGTTCTTCTCTCATTTGTTGTTAGTTGTAGCGTCATATAGATATATATTAGTAAATCCAGTCACAACAGTGTGGTCACCGTGGCCGTGGCCCAATCGATAGAGACGCTTGCTCTGTAGGCAAGAGGTTGTTTTAAAAAATAAATAAAAATACATTCGCGTCCTCGGCAGCCAGTCAGTTTCGTTCTCAGTGGGTGCTGGTCTCCGCCAGGGCTGCGCCTTGTCACCAATCCTGTTTGTGATATACATGGACAGGATATCGAGGCGTATTCGTGGTGGGGAGGGGTTGCAGTTCGGTGGTCTGAGGATCTCGTCACTGCTTTTTGCAGAAGATGTGGTCCTCATTGGATCATCATCGGCCTGTGACCTTCAGCACTCACTGGATCGGCTGGCGGCCGAGTGTGAAGCGGCTGGGATGAGGATCAGCACCGCTAAATCTGAGGCCATGACTCTTAGCAGGAAACCGGTGGATTGCTTACTCCGTGTAGGAAATTAGTCCTTGCGTTCAAGTACCTCGGGGTCTTGTTCGCGAGTGAGGGTACTATGGAGCGTGAGATTGGCTGGAGAATCGGAGCAGCGGGGGCAGTATTGCGTTCGTTTTACCGCACCGTTGTTACGAAAAGAGCTGAGCCGCAAGGCAAAGCTCTCGATCTACCGGTCGATCTTCGTTCCTATCCTCACCTATGGTCATGAGGGTTGGGTGATGACCGAAAGGACGAGATCGTGGGTACAAGCGGCCGAGATGAGTTTTCTCAGAAGGGTGGCTGGCGTCTCCATTAGGGATAGGTTGAAAGGTCAGCCATCCGTGAGGAACTCGAATTAGAGCCGCTGCTCCTTTACTTGGAAAGGAGTCAGCTGAGGTGGTTCGGGTATCTGGTAAGGATGCCCACTGGGCGCCTTCCTTGGGAGGTGTTTCAGGCACGTCCAGTGGGAAGGGGGGGACCTCGGGGAAGACCCAGGACTAGGTGGAGAGATTATATCTATATATATAACACTGGCCTGGGAACGCCTCGGGATCCCCCCGTCAGAGCTGGTCAATGTGACTCGGGAAAGCGAAGTCTGGAGCCCCCTGCTTGAGCTGCTCCCCCCGCGACCCGACCCCGGATAAGCGGACGAAGATGAGATGAGATGAATAAAAATACATATAAAGACGTTTCAAACGTTCCATCGAGTCTCTCGCATTCTACAATGGCCAGCTGTATTGTTTCCCATGGGAGCCGGCGACTAGTCTGCGAGTGGACTATCTGAAACTATTTTGAATAGACCACGACAATTACATATTTTTTTGTATTACTAGTCTTGATCTCAATGAATAGAGAGTCTGAAAGACCATCATCGATAATCAAATCCTCACACACTCTAGTGTTTAGCTTGGACCTCACATAAAAACAAACCCCACCTCCAATTTTATCTGATCTATTTTTGTTGATGAGTCTGTATCCCTCAATGCTTAGAGATTCTATGTGTGATCTCTCATTCAGCCATGTCTCACTACAGCCCACCACATCAAATCCATGGTCAGTAATAGTCATGAGGGAAACTAAATCATTGTGATGTTTTTGCAGGCTTCTAGTGTTTAAATGGAGAAGAGAGAAGTTATTATTATTAAGGATGTGTTTCACCTGGTCGGGAGAGTAGCTTTTGCAGTTTAAACTATCCACATAGTCAACACAAGGATGGCTATCATCGCTATTTTTCAAGTATTCAAATCCCATAGACATACATCCAAACCACTGTATATAAAGGTTATGCTATATAAGGGCGTCTTTCTTAACACTCCGCAAGTAGTCCTGTAACTTATCAACCCCAGCGTGTCCGGTTGCTAAGCGACTTCAATGTCTTTGGCAGACTATTTCTCTGCTGATCAACACTATGATGGTAAATGTAAAAAGACGCCGTTAAGATATTATTTCGTTACGGCAAGGAGCCGTGTAATAAGCGGGATAATGTATAGAACGTCGCCGGTCCCTATCGAAAATAATACCCTTCAGGGCGGAGCAAGACACCTCCACTCTGCGTCGTGGTCCGGTTCGCCCTGACGGGCCTATTTTCCCGATAATGACCGGCGTTCTGTACAACATTATACCTTACATATATCATATAAGTCCAGACCAACATAACGGTTGTGCGCGAGAGACATACGGGCGTACGCTTACCACTTTTGTAAATGTATATACAGTACATTCGGATTGCATGATAGGAATAGATCTATTTCGATTAGAAATCTAATCGAAGTGTCCATGTAAACGCGGCTACTGTCTCTATGCCTCAAAAAAAGGTTGCCTAACAAGCTACACCACGTTCGTTTCATATTTTTTCTACACAAGCCGAGGAATGTCGGCAAGCGCAGCCTATCTTCCGGCAAGTCGACCTCTCGTTGTGTCTCACTCTCACTCATGGAACTATTAAAGGTCCCATTGCATTCTACTTTATGGATGCTTTAATATAGATATTAGTGGGCCCCTAACCAAGTATTTGAAGACGTTCTCGAAAATCAGCCAGTTAAAAAATGCGATGAAATATGCTGCATATTTATGCAATTTTATGAAATTGCGGGAACTTGCAAAAATTGCAGGGAATTTGCGGAAAAATGCAACTTTCCAATGACGTTCACGTCGCGTAATTACGTCACTTCATAACGTTCCCATGGCAACAGGGGGAAATGGCTGCTCTTTGTCACGGTCTCTCCCACCAGATCCTAGCTTCCGCTAGTTCACTCTGTGTTAGTCTTGTCTGTCCCTGTTTGTCTCTGTCTCAGTGTTTCATGTGCGGGGGCGTGGCCGCGCAGTTCCAGCTGTTCCAGGCACGCTGATCACCCGCACCCGACAGTCATTTCCAATCAGGACCCAGCATATATACCCCAGCCTTCCAAACATTCTTCGCCAGATCGTCAGTTCTACTTACCCGGTTGAGTATCCTCTTGATTCTTCGAGCTCTGTATTCCCGTTTACTCGTGTTCCAGTCTCCGTTCCTAATCCGTCTGTCCCCCTACCAGTCATCTCCACCACGTCCATTCTCCAACCCTGCTCTGCTGCCGGAGTTCCATCTGCACCGTGTCGTCGGGTGTGGTTGTCGGCTCGGCTGCCTGCTGACTCCTCCAACCCCGGTTCGGGCCTCCCGGCACGTGGACCGCCACCACCTGCACCACCTTTAACCATCCGTGTAGCAATAAACCAGTCAATTGCTATCGTCCTCGTCTGTGGTCATTTGTGCCGTGCGTTTGGGTCCACCCTGTCTTGAGCCGTAACACTCTTGTGTAAAGAAAACGCAACATTTTCAACTATCTGCTAAAATATATGTGACTTTTTTGCAACGAAAACGCAGGGATTATGAAATCATGCAAGCCCGCATATTTTGCGCGGAAATCTGCAATTTATGGGGCCCCTGCATGAATATGCAGACTTTGGCTGATTATGCGTTGAATTATGCGATCGCATAATCACGTTTTTCTGGAGGGACTGGTTTACAGTGGATGTATCGCAATGGCGAGGCGCACACAGCCTTTGGCCGTGTTTTGTAATATTCTAGATCTAGAACACTCCAGGTGCTCCAGCGGGAGTCCTGAAGCTCTATATCTAAATAATATCATATTATACATCGATATCTATATCATATAATTAGTGGTGGGCTGTTATCGGCGTTAACGCAAAACTTTTATCGGGGATAAAAAAAATATCGCCGTTAACACTTCCTTGTTCGGACCCATCACGTGACTGAACTAACCAATCAGAAGCTAGAATTTAGAGGTAAACGTGAGGGAATCAGAGCGGCAGATTCAACAGAATATACTGATTGTGTTAAATATGTAAACATGTAAATATGTAAGTAATAATTGCGTAACATAAATATGTAAATGATTAACTGACTAAAAATTGTAAGTACATTTCTAGCAAATAAACTCCAATATAAATTATATGAATGTAGCAGTAGACACTCAATGAAGTGCGCATAGCAGCCGGTAGGGGGAACGCTACATAAAGGTGGCAGGTCTCCCCGGTGCTCTCTCTCTGCGCTCAATTGCATGCATGACTTCCGGTCCGAAGTGTTGTCTCGCGGCAGGTAAGGTGGTACGTGTTTCAGTTCAAGCTTTTAATGAATGAATACACATCAAACGCGCACTGCCTTATGGGCTTCAGCATAACGTAACATAACACTAGAACGTAACGTAACGTAACACACTCAACATCCATAACATCTTCCTTCCTTTAGATCAGGGGTACTCAAGTAGAAATGATGAGGGGCCACAAACATTTTTTTCAGTGACTCAAGGGGCCGGTCGATATACGTGTGACTGAGGCCGATATATGCTCTGTTTTAGACGTAATGCGTAAGCACGTAAGATACATAACCCCCCCTTGCGCGGTAAAATATCCCCCCTTACGTGCTTAAGTGCGACGGCCAAAATTCCTGACTATGCGACTAAAACACTACGGCCCTACGCAGCTCGCAAAGACTGTGATTGGCCAGCTAACCACATCCTTTCAGGAGTCTCACATTTCCGGTTTTACAGCATAATAGCGCCATTTTTAAAAGGCTGTGACAGAAGCGAATGAAGAATTTTGAAGAAGGAGAAGAAGAAAACACAAGAACGAATTATGATAATTATAAATATAAACAAGCCAGCGATTTCCACTTCCACGCCCACAGATTCGTTCGTTGCTCCCCCTACTGTTCTGGCGGAGAATCCCCTTGCAACACGCGCAATCCTTAAGGAACCTTAAAGGAACCGTAAATCAAAACTTGTCTAAAACAAGTCCCTTGTGTAAATTACGTGCTTACGTCTCTGCGTCTAAAACGACCCTAAATCGGCCTTGACTGCTGCTGAGATGGACTGTCTGCCTCGAGTTTGGGAGGGCTGGAGCGGTCTGTGGGCTGGAGTGCTATCTGTTTATCGTTGCAACCCCCAGCCTCGTATTGAGATCGCGGCGCGCGGTTTCAAAATAAGAGCGCCCAGCACGATTTTTTTTTTTTTTTTTTTTTTTTTTTTAATAATTAAAAAAACTTTTCAAAACAGCTCGAGGGCCATTAATAGACACCCCGCGGGCCACAAAAGGCCCGCGGGCCGCTACTTGAGTATGACTGCTTTAGATCAATGTTCTTAGATTAGATTAACACTTCAAATTCTTCACTACTCAATAATCATTGCAGGCTGTAACAACATTGATATCAACAACTCTGTTATAGTTTCACAGTCGAACATGCATGGCATTGGACTCTTTCCACAATCATTCCCTTTTTTTTTTTTTTTTTTTTTTTAACAGACCAACAGTCTCTCGTGAGGTTTCTTCAAGTGTGTGTGTGTGTATATTGGGAAAGGGCAGCGATCCGCCTACACCCTAATCAAACCCATGTTCTAATGGCACTTGTCAGTGTATGTGTGCTTTGAACCTAAGTTCTCCTAAAGTCACCAGTTCAGTCTCTGAGGTGGGCGTGAGAGGCGGCCACAACGTGTGAAGACCTCCTGGCCCGGGGTGCAGCTGTGCTTCTCCGGTGTACTCAGGGGGTGAGGAGCCGGACTGCTTGTGGGGGGTGCGTCTTCCATCCCGTCTGGTTCGCCCTGGCTTGACCCATGCCCGGTCTCGGCTGAGGCTGACTTCTCAGTCATATGTCCCTGTTCAGGACTGTTCTGCTCCAGCCGTCCCATCGGCCGTACTTCAGCTGAGCGCTCTGCCACTCGAAGATCCACACGGTTGCGCCTGTAAAGTGTGCCGTTGACATCCACTACGAATGAGCGGGTAGCAACTTTCTGGATACATTGGCCCACCGGCCATCTTCCTGTGCGATCACCTGGCAGCGGTTTCATCCTGATCCGGTCTCCCACATTCAGCTCAGGGAGGTCCCTGGCGGATCTGTCGTAGGTTGATTTCACCACCCGCCGTTTCCACCGCAACTTCTCTGTCACTCCGATCACCACGTGTGGCTGCAGTAGGCTGTCTGCAACTGGCAGCGAGGTCTTGAGCCTTCGTGACATTAAGCGTTGGGCGGGGCTGCTGTCCAACCCCTCTGTGGGCGTGTTGCGCCAGTGGAGGATGGCCATCCATGCATCTGTGCCATCTAACTTTGCCCGCTTGCAAAGTGATTTTACAATTTTCACAGCCGCTTCGGCCTTGCCGTTTGACTTTGGGTGACGTGGGGAGGACGTGACATGGGAAAAACCCCAGCTTGTTGCAAACTTCCTGAATTGTTCACACGCAAACTGCGGACCGTTATCAGAGATCACTTTGTCAGGCTGCCCATAACGCGCAAACTGGGCTCTGCAGCGTGTGATAAGCGTGTTGGCTGATAGGTCTGGCAGCTGGTCGATTTCCCAGTAATCTGAGTAGTGGTCTACAAGGATGAGAAATTCCTTGCCTGCATAGGAGTAGATGTCCATGCTCACAGTTTGCCATGGACGTGTAGGTATCTCATGCGACATCATGGATTCCTTCTGCTGATTTCTTGCGTACTCATTGCATGCAGAGCAGTTGGCTACATAGTCCTTGATTTCAGCTCTCATGCCCGGCCAGAAGAGGGTATCCCTGGCCCGCCTATAACAGGCCTCGCCACCTATGTGGCTAGAGTGTATCCGCTTCAGTAGCTCTGCTCTCAGGGCCTTTGGGATAATAATGCACTGTCCCCTGTACAGCACACCATTTTGCACATTCAGCTCATCCCGGAATGGCCAGTAGTCCCGCACCGCCAGTGGAGTGTCCTCCTTGAAGTCAGGCCACCCGTCCAGAATCACCGTCTTCAGCTCTTGGAGTACATCATCTGTTTCTGTGTGTTGTGTTATTTGACGGAATCTGAAAGTAGTGACATTCAGGTGCTGGGCTTGGTCCAGCTGTGTGTACTCCGTCTGGGTGGCAAACACTGCATGTCGCACGTGTGGGGTGTCTGGCCCTTGGTGCGGCAGAGTAGCTCGACTTAAAGTGTCACTGACGTACATTTCTGGCCCAGGCTTGTACACAACATCTAGGTTGTAACACTGCAGCTGCATCAGCATTCCCTGGAGACGTTTCGGTGCACTTAGGAGTGGCTTCTTGAATATTGTGATCAATGGTTTGTGGTCTGTTTCAGCAGTGAGCGTTTCTCTGCCATATAAGTATTGGTGGAATCTTTGGCATGCGAAGACTATGCTCAAGCACTCTTTCTCTATTTGAGCATAGTTTTGCTCCGTTTGAGTCAGGGCTCTAGAGGCAAAAGCCACTGGCTGCCCCCCTTGCAGCAAGCAGCATCCCAGCCCATTCATGCTGGCATCACTCTGGACAGTGACAGGCTTTGTAACGTCATAGTATCTGAGAACGGGTGTATTTGAAACCAGTCGCTTTATTTCTTGCACTGCGTCCTCATGTTTGGCTAGCCAGTGCCATTCTGTGTCCTTGTCCAGGAGCCTGCGGAGTGGCTCACAGACCTCTGAGAGCTTTGGCAGGAATTTTGCAAGGTATGTCACGAAGCCGATGAAGCGTTGGACAGCTTTTGCATCCGTAGGGGTCGGCATCTCCAGCACAGCCCGCGTTTTCTCTGGGTCAATCTTCAGTCCTTCTGAAGACAGAATGTGTCCATGGAAGTGGACTGCTTGAAGTTTGAACTGAAGCTTGCGCTCGCTCAGTCTTAGCTTCACAGCTCTGCATCGCTCCATGAGGGCACGTAGGTTGGTGTCATGATCCCGTTCCGCGTCCACCTCTGTGTCGCCACTCCCAACCACCAGGATGTCATCAGCTATTGGTTCAATGCCAGCCAGGCCTGCTAGCAGTTCGTGTTGTTTGCGTTGGTAGATCTCCGGTGCTACAGAGACACCGAATGGGAGTTTGAGCCACCTCATGCGACCCCACGGTGTCCAGAAGGTCGTCAGGCGGCTGCTTTCATCATCAAGCTTGCACTGTAGAAAAGCATCGCGAGCATCCACCAGTGTGAAAATGCAAGCCTTGGGTAGCTTGTACAACACATCTTCCAGTGTTGGCATGTGATAGTGAGACCTCAGCAATGCTCGGTTAAGGGGTTTGGGGTCAATGCACAGTCGTATTTTTTCTGGTTTTGCGACAGTCACCATATTACTAATCCACGCCGTGGGCTCGCTCACTGGTGTGATGTTGCCTGCTCTGATGTGCCTATCTAATTCTTCCTTGACTTTCTCCCTCAACGCTACCGGAACATTTCGAGGTGCACATTGTACAGGGGGTATATTTGGGTCCAGCTCAAAGTGTATCTCACCTGGGACTGACTCGATTGGGCCATTGAAGATGTCAGTGTAGTTGCTTAGCAGCTGATCTTTAGTGAGGGGCGTGCACTGATCTGCCTCTATCTTATGCAGCTCCTCTGGAATTGTGAATGTCATTAGGCCTAGGCGCTCGCATGTGGCCCCAGAGAGGAGAGGCTCCTGCTGAGTTTCCACTACCTCAAAGACCAGGTCATGCTTTTTCCCTCTAATGACACATTCTGTGTGGAATCTCCCCTGTGACAGCATAGTTTCCCCAGAATATAGTTTTAGCTTAGTTGTGCTCTGTTGTAGCGCTGTCCTAGGTGACAACTTCTCTTTGATCTTTCTGCTCATCACGTTGCAAGTGGCACCTGTATCTAGCTGGCATGCTTGCTTTTTTTTGTTCAAACGCAGGTGCACGAACCATTTGAGCCCTTTAGATTTTATATTGCTGATGCATTCTGTGGCCAGGAACATGTCATCTGTATCTGTGTCCCCTTGCTCAACATCTTCAAGCGCATTTACTTTTTTTGTCTTGCTACTAGCCTGACATACTTTTGAAAAGTGGTTTGAGATGCCACACGATCGGCATGCCTTACCGTAGGCTGGGCACTGCTCTCTGCCCCGCTTGTGGCTGTTTCCACAGTATTTGCAAGCCTGCTGTATATCTCTTCCTCTCCTGTCTTGAGGTCCACGTCTCCCGTATTGCCTGTCTGCGGAGTTTACACTGTCCGTTTGCAATTGTGGGCTCTCCAAGGTTTTCATGCGTGTATCGGTTAGCTCTGCCAGGCGACATATACCGACTGCCGTTGCTAACATCAGATCACGTTCACGCAGCAAGCGCCTCCTGGTGTTTTCGCTTGCGACACCAAGCACGAGCTTGTCCCGAATCATCTCGTCCTTTAGCCCACGGTACTCACACGATGCAGCTCTCTCCCGTAGTCTCGTTATGAAACTGTCAATTGGCTCATCAGTCTCCTGCTTGCAGCATCCAAACTTATATCTCTCATAAATCACATTTTTTTCCGGCTTAAAATATTCTCCGAGAGCATCTAGGATGGCGGTTGGGTCTTTCTTTTGGTCGTCATCCAAAATCACATTGTGCATATAGATATGACGGCACTCGCTACCCATTAGCCGTCTTAGCGCGGCTGCCTGCACTTCTTCTGCCTTTTCATTAAGGCCCGTAGCTAACACAAAGTCCTCGATTTCCGCACGAAAAACTTCCCAGTTCTTCGCCAGATCCCCGGACATCTGCATGCCCTCTGGTGCCGGAATCATATTGCTCGAGTTCGCCATATTATTCTAGTTAACTTTGTCAACTATCCCACTTCTGACGCCATGTTTCAGTTCAAGCTTTTAATGAATGAATACACATCAAACGCGCACTGCCTTATGGGCTTCAGCATAACGTAACATAACACTAGAACGTAACGTAACGTAACACACTCAACATCCATAACAGTACGCTGCTGCTTTGTTTCCGAGATCCTATTGAGGTTGTTGTTGATTCTTGGGTGCATTTGCTTTGCTGCAGAGCGCTTGAGCTGCCGTGCCCCGCTATTAGCGTGCGCTATTCCCGTTGGCCTGCGTTGGTAAGTGTCCTCTTGGTCTGCACAATCTGATTAAATATTAGCGCTAACAATGGTTCGGTTGTAGGTACCGCATGTAGCTGTAGGCTCCTCCCCCTGTTATCGTCAGTGTGCCGCCAATCGAGTCAACAGGTATAGTGTGTTTTAATTCAGCATTGGGCCCATACGGTCATTTTAATAATAAACATTTTTACCAATTTTATACATTCTGTTTTTAGATGAGGGACGGCTACTGAGCAACCTGAACGGCTGAACCCTGCTGCTTTGTCTTGTATTTCGTCTGCGGTTTCAATTACAGCGCCGTCCGCTGTTGTGTTTACAGCTTTGTCTGCTGTCCTTGTTTATAGCGCTGTTTGTTGTCCGTTGCCTACAGCGTTGCAACAGATTTGGCGTTGTGTTACCACGGCCGGAAACCGTTACAGCCATTTTCACTGCCATAAGTGTGCCGCCTTGGCCATTGGGTTTGTTTTGCTTTGAATATAGTTTGTTTATTTGCTTTCTTTTCTGTTTTTGGGCAAAGGATATTTTGTTTGGATTGATTGTTTGCCCCGTTTTGGTTTCGCATTAGTTTTGTTTCATTGTGTTTGATTCTTGTCTGTTTTACTTTGCAGAGGTCTGTGGTGGTGGCGGTGTCCCTTTTCTTCCTGTGTGCTGTGCTTCCCTGGGATTTGTGTTTGTGTGTGTGATTATCACTTACCCGGGTGATTTATATTATTTGGACCCTTCCCTTCGCTAGTCCCCCCATTCACATCAGCCTCCGCCTTAACAGTTTATTGTGTGCTTATTCCATTGGATTAATTAAATAAAATATTTATTGTTAAAACTGTGAACCACGTCTCCTGCCATTAGAGTCAACTTACTTGCGTGTCTTAAATTAAACCTTTGGGTGAAAGTCCTAAGGTGGCGTTGTCTGCAACCTCCTGAACACGGGCTGTGCTTGGTGTGGTCCCTAACGTCACCTCGCCGCCGTGCTCCCCGCCCGCTTTTCGCCTCGCCCTGCCACATTAACTTATTCTACAACTTTCAAATATTTAACTTCTAAACCTCACATTATTATGGATTATTACACGGCGCTTCTCAATGATGTACACTGCTCCATTCACTTGCATGGGCATTCCTAACGTTCAGCTGTCAATTATTGGTGAATTATATTTGATAATTCACCGTTGCCAAGTATAATTGACCGCTGTCAAGGTAAACAAAAGGATTTTTTGCCGTTTGCCACTTTAATCTAGATTAATCTAGATTAATTCCAAAATTAATCTAGATTCAAAAAGATATCTGCCCACCACTACATATTATATATATTATCACGGCCAAAAGCTCTGCGCCTCCAGACGATATTATGAATCTCAAACGACTGCGTCAGGTTCTCCGTTGTCTGTGGTTTTTCCATGTCCACGTCAATCTGAAGTAGACTGAACCACGGCATGGAGGAGAAAGGGATTGTTTTTTTGAGGCCCTCTTCTCGCTGCCGAGGGACCACCGCCTCGGCAGCGGGCAATGGGCAGCGCTTAGGCACCACCGCTTCGTCACCCAAGTCCCTACGGCCCTGCATCGATTACCGAGGTCTGAACGACATCACACTAAAGAACCGTTACCCCCTTCCACTACTCTCCTCTGCCTTCAAGATGCTCCATGGGGCAACGGTGTTCTCCAAGCTCGACCTTAGGAGCGCTTACCATCTGAGTTGAAGACGGCCTTCAACACCCCTACAGGTCATTACGAGTACCTGGTGATGCCCTTCGGTTTGACCAACGCCCCGGGAGTCTTCCAAGCGCTCGTCAATGACCTTCTGCGGGACATGTTAAATACGTTTGTTTTCGTCTATCTGGACGACATCCTGATCTTCTCCTGCAACCTAGAGGAACACGTCACCCACGTCCGGTCGGTTCTCCGCCACCTCCTAGACAACTCCCTGTACGTCAAGGCGGAGAAGTGCGATTTCCATGCACCCTTTGTCTCCTTCCTGGGATACATTATAGCAAGGGACAACCCGCAGATGGATCCTGCCAAGGTCTCTGCTGCCACCTCCTGGGCCCCTCCGTAAACACGCAAGCAGCTGCAGCATTTCTTGGGGTTCGCCAACTTCTACCGGTGCTTCATCAGAGGCTTCAGCTCCAACACGTCCCCCCTCTCGGCCCTCACCTCGCCCAAGGTCCCCTTCCGTTGGTCTAACGAGGCATAAAACTCCCTCGAGACCCTCAAGACCCACTTCACCACCGCCCCCATCCTTCAGTTCCCCGAGCCCGACCAGCAGTTCATTGTTGAGGTGGACACATCCGGTGTGGGAGTATGGGCGATCCTCTCCCAGCGTTCTTCCACCGACCAGAAAATCCACCCCTGCGCCTTTTTCTCTCGCTGTCTAACCCCCTCGGAGAGGGAGCTTCTGGCGGTGAAGCTGACCTTGGAGGAGTGGAGGCACTGGCTAGAAGGAACCAAGGTTCCGTTTTTGGTCTGGACCGATCACCAGAACATAAAGTATATCCGGTCCGCCAAGAGGTTGAACTCCAGAAAGGCCAGCTGGTCACTGTTCTTCGACCGGTTCAACTTCACCTTGTCCTATCGACCCGGTTCTCGTAACCTAAAACCTGAGGCTCTCTCCCGACAGTTCCCCGAGTGTCCCGATGAGACGGTCAAGCCTTCCACCATCATCCGAGCTTCCTGCCTAGTCGCCTCGTCACCTGGGAGATAGAGGAGAGAGTACGAACCGCCACTGTGGACCAGCCAGCTCCGAGTTCCTGTCCCCCTGACCGCCTGTTTGTCCCGGCACACCTCTGTTCCGACGTGCTCAAGTGGGGCCATGCTTCCCGGCTCACCTGCCATCCTGGCATCCAGTGGACCCGGGACTTCCTGCGATGGCCCTTCTAGTGGCCGTCACTGGAAGAGGATGTCCGGGGCTTCGTCAAAGCCTGTCCTGTTTGTAACCAGAATAAGACCTCTCGCCGCCCACCTGCCGGCTTCCTGCACCCCTTGCCCATTCCCCATCGTCCCTGGTCGCTTATCTCTCTGAACTTTGTGACTGGCCTGCCTGCATCCAAGGGCCACACCGACGTCCTTACCCTCGTAGATCGATTTATTACGTTGGCCCATTTCATCCCCCTTACTAAACTCTCCTCAGCCAGGGAGACTGCAGAACTGCTCCTCCACCACGTCTTCCGCCTCCATGGGTGACCTACGGATGTCGTCTCTGACCGGGGGCCCCAATTCACCTCGGTCTTCTGGAGGGAATTCTGCAGCCTAGTCGGGGCTAACGCCAGCCTATCTTCCGGCTTCCACCCGCAGTCCAATGGACAGACCGAGAGGGTCAATCAATCACCCTCCGATGCCTGGTGAACCGCAATCCGGCTTCCTGGTCCGACCAACTGGTATGGGTAGAGTATGCGCATAACACCTGCTCATCCACCAGCCTCTCTCCCTTTCAGTGCGCCTACGGGTATCTGCCACCCCTATTCCCCAACATAGAGAAGGAGTCCTCCTGCCCCTCGGCTCTAGCCCTGATCCATCATTGTCGACGCACCTGGATCCTGGCGCGCACTGCTCTCTCCAAGTCTGCAGATTGCCACGCTGCTGCTGCAAACAAACACTGCATGCCGACCCCTGCCTATCAACTTGGCCAGAAGGTCTGGCTCTCCACCCGTGACCTACCCTTAAAGTGGGGAGTCCCAAGCTGGCCCCCAAGTTCATAGAACCATTTCCCATAACCCACACCATAAACCCAGAGGCGGTACGCCTTCAGCTTCCTCGTTCCATGAGGATCCACCCAACCTTCCATGTCTCCAGGGTCAAACCCGTCCAGGAAAGCCCTCTGGCTCCTTCCGTTCCGCCCCCCTCCGGTCCCATCCTGACCAACCTGCCCCGTCCTCTCGTCCGCCCGCTACGGTTCCATCTGCGGGTGGTTCTTCTGACCTCTCGAGGAGAAGGCAATCGGGTGTCGCGTCGACCTCGTCTACAGAGGACGCAACCTCCGATGCCTCGGAGGAATTCTAACCCTCCTCCGGGCCCCCTCCACCCTCCCTGTTCGATCTAGGACGTCTGGAGCCGTCCCTTGCCGGGGGGGATACTGTCATGGTCCACCCTGATCTCCCCTAATTAACCCAACTACCTTCACCTGTGATCCCTCTATATAAATCCTCTCTCTCCACTCAGTCTCTGCCAGATCATGTCTTGTACTCACAAAGCTTTCCCGCAACTCCTGAACTGTTCTACAACGCTGATCCTGCCTGTTTCCGACCCCTCGCCTGTCTGACCACCCACCTGTTGTCGAGTCCCTGCCGGCCTGTCTGCTTCCCTGTTTCCTGCTCCTTGCCTGCCTGTCTGCCCTCCCGTTGCCGACCACTCGCCTGTGTGACCACCCGCCTGTTGTCGAGTCCCTGCCGGCCTCTCTGCTTTCCTGTTTCCTGCCCCTCGCCTGCCTCACTGCCCTTCCGTTGCCAACCCCTCGCCTGCTGACCCACCGACGATTCCTTGCCCACCTGTGTCTTTACTGTTTGCTCTCTGCCTGCCCGATCCTGTACCGAATTGAATCCTTGAAACTGTCCTCAACTGTCGTCTGTCCATGCACTTTGGTTCTGCCTAACCCCCCGTTACAGCCGTTGTGGAAATACCAGAGACGAGAGTCCGACACTTTATGCGCCATAGCACCAACAGCAGAACGGTTATCCAAATAACAAAGAAGTGTACAACACTTGCATTACAGTCCTAGAGCTTTATAGCTAAATACTATCATATATATCTATATCATATAATACATATTATCACGGCTAAAAGCTGTGTGCGCCTGCGGACGATAATATGAATCACAAATGACTGCGTCTGGTCCGCCGACGTCTCTGGTTCCTCCACTTCCACTTCAATCTGAAGTAGACTGAACCGCACGCTACCCGCTGCCGGCTGCCAGGCGGTGGAGCTTCACGGCGCTGGCGGGCAGCCTGGCTACGGAGGGAGACAACCGCGGGCCACAATCGTTTTCTCCTCCATGTCGCAGTTCATGTACTTCAGGGAGACAAAGCCAAAGTTCCTTTCCCCCAATTCCTTCTAAACCCTGGCTGAGATAACCCCAACTATGGTCTCGTTGTGGAAATACCAGATACATCAAAGAACCGACGTGCTAAATGCGCCATAACACCAACAGCAGAACGGTTTTCCAAATAACAAAGAAATGTACAACACTTGCGTTACAGTGTGTGTAATCACACACACATACACACATGTGGTGCTCAATGGTGCAGGGCAACATCAAGGAGAGATTTGCTTCTGCATCATGGGAGCCAGCCATGCCCTAGTGCATGATGTGCCAGATGCAGAAATATTCTCGTTGTCTAGCATTGTTAGCATTGTAGCATCATAAGAAAGAGGTCTGTCTACACACCTCTCGGCGACTTTAAGTGATAAAAAGTCAACACAGTGCCTAAAAACCATCAACGTCATTCATGTTAGGTAAAAGGAAAAACCTCGGACACGAGAAGTTAAGGGAGGCGTGCACTGAGCCCTCTTGGATTCCGGGCCGAAACATTTGTTTCAACTCCTTTCAGCTGCCCACCCCTCCTTCTCCTGCAAAAAGTAAATGAATAAAACGGCTAATAAAACGCTTGAGGTGCCGTTTTGTAAAGAAAAAACTTACATTTTATTAGCACATGGTATAAAGATAATTAGGAGCCTTTGATTGATATCCAGAAATTGTTTGCGGAAGTATGCACTGTTCCTGGGGGCCTGCTCTCCCCAAGCCCCCAGGAGCATTGCACACTACCGCAATCCACCAGTGCTCAGCGGCTAAGCCTGGTATTGCAGCTGTTTAAACGGGCTGTGGTCGGCCCCTCGATTCAAGGGGCCCAGAAGTAGATATCGCCGTTGTTACATCGATTTCTGCGACCCATCCCAGGGGGCGCTGTTTCACATTTTCTGCAACATGCACTTGTGCATTATAACAAAAACATCAATAAAACATAAGATCTCCCCCCACCGGTTGGTCTTTCTTTTCTTGATACTAACATTGATTCTAAACAGCTTTACACAGTAGCCTATAATAGGAAATGCTCAAAGGTAAATCAGCGTAATTTAACACTGACTGTAGCTTTTTATGGGTAAAGAAGCAACGGTGAAGGACCGTAATAAACGCCCTATCCATTGTATGGGTCTGTAAAATGCTAATCAAATCAATCAAATGTATTTATTTAGCACTTTTAATAAAAAGGTAATTGGTTGGGGGGAGATCTTATGTTTTATGGATGTTTTTTCATACCTGTCTACGCTTCAAACTGTTGCATATTGCAGAAAATATGCAACAGCGCCCCCTGGGGTCACTCTTTTCGGTGGGTCGCAGAATAGGATCGTGTCTCTGCCAAAAATGGCTGGATAACAATTAAAGGCTTATAATTATCTTTATACCATGTGTTATGTTTGTTCCATATGTATGACAAACCGTGCATGTTTAGTTCCTAGCATAGACCGCTGAACCGGCCGGGCCAGGGGGGCCGTGGCCCGGGTAACTTTTTGAAATGATTATTAAAAAAATAAATGAATGTTGGCCTGCAAGTTTTTCAACTCAAAACCTGTCGACAAGATCAAACTTAAACACAACCCATGCTGTAATAATTTAATCAAGCGTATTTCTAAACCAATATTGTTCACGTCACACGTCATGCATGAATGTTGCAAAATGTAGACCTATAACTGCGCAGCCATAGGCGTCGAGTACGCCGGGGACGCGTCCCCACCAGTTTTCGTAAAGACTAATTTTGTCCCCACCAGAAAAAAAAAAAAAAAAAAATGAAAAAAAAAAATATATATATTGTTTTTTAAAAATGAATGTTTAAAGCGCTAGACAGATGCGAACCAATCCACAAAAAATCGATCTGCATACGGCACACAGCCGTCAACAATTTGCAACAATTATAACATTTGGATGAGTAGTTCTAGAATGGGGGAGGGGTGGGTGCAACGGTGGGCGGCTCCTTCTCTGTGTAATCTGAACCTGACTGCTTGCTGCGCACTTCCATGGACAATCTGCTGCGGTTGCAGCCTCATGCATTTGAGGAAAGGAGGTCCGGAGGAGGTAACGTAACGTAGGCCTATCTATATTTATTCATGATGATGACAATCTGTACAAACTCCTTTGTCGTAGTTTGACCGAGGGCAGCGAACGATTTATCTTGATAGTTTCTAAGTTCTATCATGGACGTTGAAGCTATAGCCAACATTAGCTTCACTAAGTTCTGATTGACTTAGTTCCTCTCCCTGATCAAATGTAAACAAATACAGAAGATTGATAACTTAATTGATTTAGCTCTGTCTTATTTATTTATTTTAAAATGCAGTGTTTTCTCCTTTTAGGAACTTGTTTCTGCCAACTCACCTCTTCATTGCCATCTACCAGTTCCTGCCTTTCATTAAGCTCTGATGTTCCTTATAAATAAATAAAAATGTGTTAACTCAATTGATTATGCCCTCTATTTTATGAGATGTATGTGGTGTGCAAACAAAAGTCTTGTAACCTTTATTGTAATGATTTGACCACTATGACGGTATGTTGGTTGTGGTATATGTTATCAATATTGTAATTGGTTTTTGACAAAATATTGGTTTGGAGTGTGCGGTTGCCTGGTACCATGGTTGTTACTTGGTACAAATAATATGGATGATTTACGACCATCTAGTGGGGAGTCTGAAAACTGCTAACGAAACGTCATTGAAGTGAAAATAAAATAAGTCATTCGTACTGTTGTAAATTCAAAATGAATTTAAATAGGAAAGCTAAACGTTGAAGCACATAGGGCAAAACACTCCAGTAGCACTAGGCATGCTAGCCAACAGTGTGTCGCGCTGATAGAGGCTAGCTAGCTAAAAAAAATCTCAACAATTACAATATATTTCTAGAATAAATATTAATTTAGCTGAGCTCATAAGACACTAGCACACTTACTGTGCATGTCAGCTTCAATTGCTTGGCTTTAAAAAAATCTCTGATGTCCTGTCCACTCCTTTTTGACATTTTTCTGTATAATTAGCAAAATTATAGGATCAGAGAATGTCGGGCTCTGGTTGTATCGCTATCTCGTCTTTTTTCAGTTGTGACTAGATGTCCCCTCTGCGGCACCGTAGTTGTGGATTATTTTCGTATGAGGCGCCAGCCTGACTTGGACAATGAATGAGATATTAATACCAATACTCTATGGCTGGTATGCAATGATGAGGCATCAGACAGTCAATTAATTTTAGCCTGAATACATAGGTAAAAAGCACCAGACCGCTAGTACCATGGATGGACAGTGTCAGAGCGAAAACCTGTTGAACTAAATGGATGTGGTTAGGCAGCAGGCACGCAGGCTACACCGCGGGATACATCTGCAGACCACTGGCACGTTAATAAAGTAAGATGCGATATTTAATGCTTAAGATTTGCTGGTACTTTGGCGTGATCTTTTGTGTTTTTTGCCCTCATGTGGTCAGCTGTTTTAACTTGAAATAGTACTACTAGCCATAGCCTCCAAGTAGCCTAACTTAAATTATCCAGTGTTAGCGTTCTTACGGTGTTGGGTATAGACTAGTGGAGATTACGATAGTGGAGTCGGTGGAGTCAGTCTCTTGTTGACTCAAAGTGACTTTTGGTAATTCGCTTTGCTTGAATTATGGAATGATTGTGTGTGTGTGGGGGGGTTTTGGTCAGAATGCCATGTAGATTCAGCTATAATTATTTTTAGCTTTTTCGATCTTGACATTTGTAGTGCTGTGTGTATACGTTTGCCCCTTCTGAACTTAAACACGTAGGTAATAAGCCCCTCTTTGTTTATTTTGGTATAGCTCATGTCACGTCAACATTGAGTGCATCATGGAGCAGAACATTGTGGGTCATCATGTCCAATGCTTTTTGAAAACGCTTTCTTCATAAAACGTGTCAGACATAATTTTTTTGTAAAAATCGTATTAATTAGTAAGCTAGACAGGTATCCCGTCTTCAGAACCTTTCATGACCTGCGCTAAAGAAAAATAAGGTGCATCCCCAGCACTTCTAAAAATGCATTCCAGATTGCGTCTCTGTCCCCACCACATTTCAAACCAAACTGACGCCAATGTGCGCAGCACTGAAAATCGCGCGAAAGAAGTAGAACTAGTGATTGTGGTAGACTGCAGAGATTGTTCGTGGCGTGGATTGGAATATCAAAATGAAAAGGCACAAAACCATTTTTGAATATTTCAAAGGAAAACAAATAAAAAGCGCAGCATCATCTGATGGGACAGCTGTACCCCAACCTTCAACTGGGGACCACCAACCAAGCAACAGAGAGGAATGTTCTTCAACTCCAACTACGCTAACCGAACCAAACCTAGCTGAGGCTAGCCATGGGAACTGCTCAAGTGAGTGCTGCAGGGATCTTACAACGCCTCATCAACCAAGCAATCCCGATGTGCTAAAAAGAACCAAGAGGGTGCAAGGGACAGGTTCTTCACAACGCACCCGATCCTTGCAATACCAGTGGTTCAAGGATTTTGCTTGGCTGACTCTATGTGAGACCAGAGGGAAACTGTTCTGCACGCAATGTCTCTGCTGTGCTAAGAAAAACCTAGCGGTGAGTAAGAAGTAAAGGCCGATATATGCTCTGTTTTAGACGTAACGCGTAAGCACGTAAGATACATAACCCCCCCTTGCGCGATAAAATATCCCCCCTTACGTGCTTAAGTGCGTCGGCCCAAATTCCTGACTATGTGACTAAAACACTACGGCCCTACGCAGCTCGCAAAGACTGTGATTGGCCAGCTAACCACATCCTTTCAGGAGTCTCACATTTCAGGTTTTACAGCATAATAGCGCCATTTTTAAAAGGCCGTGACAGAAGCGAATGAAGAATTTTGAAGAAGGAGAAGAAGAAAACACAAGAACGAATTAGGATAATTATAAACAGTACCGCGGGAAGTAGGGGTGCTGGGGGTGCTGCCGCAACCCCTGTCTGAGGCCCTGTCTTATCACAGAAAACGATTATTTCTAAAAACTCCGGCCAAAGTGGAGATTTCTGAAAACGCCGGTTATGTGTTGTGTCAACGGGGAGAAACGGGATTTTAGGTTCTGAAGCGTCACATTATGCACCAGGAAATGCTTAACGTCATGTGAGCGCCCGCTGTACCGTATTGGTCCGAATATAAACACAAACCCGACCTATGTTTGGAAAAAAGATTTGAAGACCAGATCTTGTTTTTATAAATAAATAAATTGTATTCATTGAAATAATATACGAAGATTAAAAAGCATAGAATAAAACACTGCATTGCCACTAAACAGTAGTGCAAATAGGCCGTACTGATGTGTACACAAAAGACTATTCCTGACACTCCTCTGCCCCGCTGTGTTCGCTCTGGCTGTGGTCGCTCCGCACTGTTTCGGCCCGTGGCAAAGCGGGTCATCGTCGCTGCTGTCCAAGGCATTTTGAGACGCAGCATTTATTTAATGCTCATATGACCTACTGCTGAAAAAAAGTTATATGAAAAAGTGTGAGGGGAGCGGTGGCGCGCTAAACTTGTTCTGTGAGCAGCTGGATGTGAACCATGGTGTGAACACAACGATCGATTTTCGACTGTGCGCGCATGCACTGGTGTAATTGAGCTGCGCTGCTATATATCTTTTTTTTATCAATGTAGAGTCCAGGCTGAGTTTTTTGTTCCAGCACCGTCTCTCTCTCTCTCTCTCTCTCTCTCTCTCTCTCTCTCTCTCTCTCTCTCTCTCTCTCTCTCTCTCTCTCTCTCTCTCTCTCTCTCTCTCTCTCTCTCTCTCTCTCTCTCTCTCTCTCTCTCTCTCTCTCTCTCTCTCTCTCTCTCTCTCTCTCTCTCTCTCTCTCTCTCTCTCTCTCTCTCTCTCTCTCTCTCTCTCTCTCTCTCTCTCTCTCTCTCTCTCTCTCTCTCTCTCTCTCTCTCTCTCTCTCTCTTTAGTACTGGTACAAGCAAGCAGTTTCAGTTGCGTTACCACCGACCACCGAGGTACCTTTCTTGTGCATTTTATTCTGCGCTGTTCTGTGCTGGCTGACGTGACTGATGGCATTGGCTATGGATAATGTCGGACCTAAAATGTTGGTGACCCCCTCTTGCGATTGTGGCCCCCCCTTGTTCAAACACGTTCCGCGGTATATGGTTCCTAGCCATGTTTTATTGCATTAGCAGTCCAACATCTGTACACGCTCAGCTCTCACTGGGCTATTTCCCTCTAACTGCCGCTAAGCCTCATGGGTAACGTAGTCCAATAAACCTTATTAACACATCTCCCTTCCTTTAGAAGTAAAGCATTTTCTTTCTAAACGAATGCATTAAAAATAAGTAACTGCATTACCACATAACAACAAATAAACAGCATTTGTTTAAGTAATACTTAAGATTAACCGTAAGCATCAAACTTTGCTTTCTCAGTGTAAGATATTGAAAACCAAACATGATTACAAACATTTACTTATTTATTTCCAATTTATTTTTATTTTTTTCATATATATTTCCCCCCCATAGTGCATAACTCCATAAGCAGGATTCTATCAGTCTCACAGGGGGTTTACCATCCTGCTGGGTCTGTGTTTCACTGCTGGTGAACTGGGTACGGTTTGACCAGAGTCAGTAGTATTCAGGGAACTCGGACAGTCTCTGTTGCCCGAAGTGTTGTTTGTCTCTTCTGGTGGCTGTGTGACAGTCTCGGAGCAGTTAGTTTGTAGACGGATGTCCACACGATTTCTCCTCAGGGCTGATCCACGATCATCTGTCTGGATTAAGTAAGGACGAGGTCCAACCTCCTGTTGTACAACCCGGCTTCAGGTAAGGCAGCTGTTTTGCACTTTTGTCATGCCTTTTCTTCTGCTTCACTTTCTCCTCCTCTTTGGCCTGCTTTACTTTCACTGCTCCCTTTGGTTTTAGCAGGTTCTCATGCATGGGCAGATTAGTGCGAATGCAACGTCCCATCAACATCTGGGCTGGTGACGGGCCATTTTGCAGTGGCGCGCTCCTGTAGATCAACAAACTTTTGTGAAAGTCCTCATTTCCGTCATGTGCTTTCTTCATTATTCCTTAGATGATCTTAACTGAACTCTCTGCAAGTCCATTTGACCTTGGGTAGTTTGGGCTTGACGTGAGGTGATTAAAACTCCCCTCTTAAGCGAATGCTTCAAATTCGCAGCTTGAAAACTGTGGTCCATTATCTGAAAACAGTTCATTTTGGACTCTGAAATTTGGACTTTGGAAAACTGTCTTCAGAAAAGCAATTACGGCTCTGCTGGTTGTGGACTGTAATGTTGCAACTTCTTGATAGTTAGAAAAGTAGTCCGTACCCACAATATGATTTTTTCCATTGCAATCGAACAAGTCAACTCCAACCTTGTAGTAAGGGTACTTCGGCACTTGGTGTGGCATCAGCGGCTCTGCCTGCTGTTTGGGTCTGTATCTGAGACATACTTCACAAGAAGCCGTATTATGGCCGATGTCTGTGTTCATGCAGCAAACCTGTACTTGCCTGGTGTGTAGGTCATAGTCACGTCGTATTTTTGCAGCCGTATCATCATGCGCTGTATCCTCGACATAGGACAGTCATTGAGTGGCTTTGACATGATTGACACCAGTGGCTTATGGTCTGATTCCAATTCAAAAGCTTGACCATATACATACTGATGGAATCTCTCACATCCGTAGGTGCTGGCTAGTAGCTCCTTCTCGATCTGTGCATATCTAGTTTCAGCTGTCAACGCTTTGGACGCATAGGCGACAGGTTGCCAGTCTTTGTCATGCAACTGTAGCAATACTGCCCCTAGTCCGTACTATGACGCGTCAGCTGTAATCCGTGTGCTCTTCTCCGGGTCATAGAACTTGAGCACAGGCTCGTTGGTGAGTATTCTCTTCAAGTTTTTAAAGCAGTCTTCCTGTTCATATGACCATGTCCATTCATTTTTTTCCTCCAGGAGATGCCTGAGTGGCGCTGACTTTGTTGACAGCTGAGGTATGAACTTTGCAAGGTAAGTTACCATACCTAGAAACCTCCTGACGGAATATTTTGCTTTTCACAGTGAGTTTGTCATACTCATTCACAGATATGAGGTTGACTGAGGCACCCGTGTCCAGTTTGAATGGAATGATAGTCTTGTTAACAGTCAATGGCACTATCCATTCTTCTTCATCTTTAACTTCCTTTATATGGACCGCATCCACAAAGAACTCCTTAGGTTCCTCTTCTACTGCATGTACCTTATTTTTCTTAAAGGCGTCCGCTTTGCAGTATTTTGAGAAGTGGTTCTTTTTCCCGCAGTTATGACACTCTTTGCCATATGCTGAATCTCTGCTTATACCTTTTCCAGTTATCAGCCAGATTTCCTGTTAGCGGCATAGGTGTTGGTGGACTTAGGCTACGTTTACATGATGACCGTCTGAACACAAGACGCAAAAGTGGCGTTGCGTCTTACATTTTTATTCCGCGTTTAGACAAGCGTTTTCGGGAGGAAATGGTGACGCAAAAGTGTGTGGAATTCGATTGGGTATGCATGTCAGACGGCTAGATGGTGCTGTGATACACTATTATACAACACCACCATGTCTGAGCGCATGCGTAGAATCTTCCTTCTGTTATCTGCGCCGGGAAAACCAAAACATAATTACAGATCCTTCTCTGTTCAGTAATAATATCTGTACATTTCGTGTAAAGACTCCTATAAATTTATGAGAGCTGCCAGAGCAGCATGACGGTCCGACGCATGGAAATAATCCAACATGTTTGTTTATTTCCCTGCACTGGGGAATGTATGTGACGTAAACGCGTATGCGACTATGCAGATCTGAGCAAAGTTTTGCGTCTTGGCAGTGTAGATGGAAACACTACGGCGGAGCGTTTTCAAGATTTCCACTCTGAAGGGTGGTTTCAGATTTTTGCGTTTCTAAGCCCAAAAACCGCCGTCGCCGTCTAAACGAAAGGCACTTCCGATAAAATATTTTGTCGTTTTTACCCGCAAGCGTCCTCGTGTAAACGAGGCCTTAGCTTATCCAGGTTTCCTCTCTCCCGTTGCCTTGACGAGCCGACACCTGTTGCTAGCGTTAGGCTCTTCTGCTAATCCTTGCAGCGTGCAGAACTCTCCACTTCGGCAAAAATAAAAATCCTCATCTGACACCATGTTATGTTTGTTCCATATATATGACAAACCGGGCACAGCAGCATGTTTAGTTCCTAGTAGAGATGTCCGATATTATCGGCCCACCGATATTATCGGCCCGATATTAGCATAAAAATGTAATATCTGTCAATATCGGTATCGGATTTTTTTTGCCTTAAAGGGACTCTCACCTTTGTTGCATTTGAGAATTACAGCACATTCAAATCATCCCGCCTTCCTCCAATGCCCCACCCCCTAAGTGTTATTTTTTAGAGTACAAAACTAAGCGTTATTTTTTAGAGTACTGTAACGACCTCGCCGGTGACATAATGATGTCGAGTCATTAGTAGTTGAAGGTAGTTTTAATTAACCAAAACCAGGTCACTGAAACCCGTAACATTGTAACCAACGGCAGAAAACCGACACAAAACAAACCCCGGTTACCCCGGCAACCCCCAACACGGTCTCACTCGCGTGCAGGCCCCCACCCTCCTGTTCTTCCAAGGCCCTCCCCCAGCTGACCTAATGATTAGCCCCCACGCTGATTGACAAGAAGAACATTACAATGCATGCACATAGAACAACTGGCATAGCGGACAACGAAATATAATGTAACACATAACACACAAACTATTTAACTGTCCCAGGGTCGCTACAGTACAAAAGTTCTAGACTCCCATGGGTTATGTTTAGACTCCCATCGGTTATGTTTAGACTCCCAGGGGTCATAATATCTACCAGGGGTCTAGTAAACAAGAAATTTAGCAGGTGGCTCACTGTAATTTTATGGGCTTCGTGTGATACCGTTTTGAGGCCCCATGTTGAAGGACAGTGGTCCCACTGAGTATAAGAAAGGTGTATGAGCATTACAAACAGAGTAGCGGGACAACGTAGCGTCTGAGGCCGAAATGGGTCCCCTAATCGGGCTGAATGGTGCGGTTGGGTGCCAACGGTCTGGAGGTCTTCCTGTAGCTCCAGAGTAGCGGGACAACGTCGCGTCTGAGTCCGAAATGGGTCCCGTAATCGGACTGAGTGGTGCGGTTGGGTGCCAACGGTCTGGAGGTCTTCCTGTAGCTCCAGAGTAGCGGGACAACGTCGCGTCTGAGTCCGAAATGGGTCCCGTAATCGGGCTGAGTGGTGCGGTTGGGTGCCAACGGTCTGGAGGTCTTCCTGTAGCTCCAGAGTAGCGGGACAACGTCGCGTCTGAGTCCGAAATGGGTCCCGTAATCGGACTGAGTGGTGCGGTTGGGTGCCAACGGTCTGGAGGTCTTCCCGGAGCTCCAGAGTAGCGGGACAACTTCGCGTCTGAGTCCGAAACGGGTCCCCTAATCGGACTAAGTGGTGCGGTTGGTTGCCAACGGTCTGGAGGTCCTGAGAATCATCCAGGGGAGCGGGACCACTTGGCTTCTGAGGCCGAATCGGGTCCCCTTGTCGGACTGAATGGTGCAGTTGGTGGCCAACAGTCTGGAGGTCTTCCTGAGGCTCCAGAGGAGGGTAACTCTGTGAGTCTGAGTCCGAGATGAGTCCCCTAATCGGACTGAATGGTGCAGTTTCAGTACACCGTGGACCACTTTGGTCTGCCATCGTCAGTCGCTACGGTCGCTACTCGCTACTGTCTGCCGTGGAATCAAAACAAACCCTCTAGTTGAGGACGCGCCTTGATGACGCGGGCCCGAATGCGCCACAAGAAGCACACGGAAAACCTTATATATCCATGCAGCAAACAGACAGGTCTGTCGGCCAATAAGGTCATTCGGTCCGAAGAATTTTATTGGTTGAAGTTTTCACTAAATATTATGAGAGTAAAATAATTGTTTGTTTTTACTCCTGGTGGGTCTGTCTTGCATATTAGAGTGTTATTACCTTATTAATACCAATTTAACCTTATCCAAAAAAAGTGTAAAAATGCAACAAAGGTAAGAGTCCCTTTAAAACCGATTTTTTTTTTATTTTTTATTTTTTTATTTTTTTTATTTATAGCTCAAATAAATGTTTTCAAAATTGTGCAGTACAGTGCACATTGTAATTGACTCATATTTGTGCATTTATTCAATTAAGGTTATTGAGTTTTAGTTAAAGAAACATACTGCTATGTTGCACATAGTTGTTCAGGTACAATGTTTTATCATTTGTGAAGTCAAGTTTGCCCTATTTGTTGTGGGCATTGTCAAGATTATCTCAGGGAGAGTGTAATCCAAACTGTTGTCTGAGACCATTAAAAAAATAAAAATGGCACTTTTCCCTTAAATTAAGTTGAAGTATTTTTCTTATTTTGCACAGACAATGTTAACATTTGGAAAGCCTTGTTGCATTCAAGAATGCATCAAGTGGGGCATCACAATAACATTAAGCATGTTGTGTTAATTCCACAACAGGAGATATGTAATGTTACCTAAATTAGGTTTGAGGAAAAATAACCCAAATATCGACATCGGTATCGGCTGATATCGGAATCGAAAATTTAGAGTTGGACAATATCGCATATCCGATATCGGCAAAAAAGCCAATATCGGACATCCCTAGTTCCTACTAGCCATGTTTTATTGCATTAGCAGTCCAACAACTGTACACGCTCATAGCTCTCACGTAGGCTATTTCCCTCTAACTGGCGCTAAGCATCATGGGTAACGTAGTCCAATAAACCTTATCAACACACCATGTACTAATAAAATACAAATTTTCTCTTTTAAAAACGCCCCCTCAAGCGTTCTATTAGCCGTTTTCTTTATTTATTTTTTGCAGGAGAAGCAGGGGTGGGCAGCTGAAAGGAGTCTAAGTGAAACAAATGTTGTTTCGGCCCGGCATCCAAGAGGGCTCAGTGCCCTCCGTTAACTTCTCGTGTCCGAGGTTTTCCTTTTACCACCTAGTCGCCGAGGGATGTGCAGACAGACCCCTCGCTTATGATGCTACAATGTTAACGATGCTACACAACGAGAATATTTCTGCATCCGGCACGTTATGCACTAGGGCCGTTTCTCAATTCGCGTACTTGTGCGTGCTCGTGTGCTCATGGACTCGTGAAACGTCATCAGTCGTTGCCCGAGCACTGTTCCAATTCGAAGCATGCATCAAGCGAGTACTGTCGTAAAACCCGGAAGTGTTCTTGATGCGTGCTCGATCTTGCCGTTTCACCGAGCATGCATCGGAGGTGGCTCGTGTGTACTTGCAACCGCCCGCGTCTTGTCAACGCCAGTAGCGGTAGCATTCGATCTATCATCCGTCTATCATATATGTGTCGTTTCTCAATTCCTAGCATGCGTACTACGGACTCGATGACTTGCAAGTACGGACTTGGCAAGTCCGTACTTCAAGCACAGACTTGCGAGCACGCGAGTACGTACCTGCAATTGGAACAGCAGCGGACTCGATGACGTAACCACCTCTGCTCGTCCGTTAACTGTGCTACGGCCTCATTTAGGCATATTCTACTGAACAATATAAACAAATGATGTAAAACAAAATCCTAGCCTCTTTCATTTTCAAATAGTATGTAAATATTCTGAATGAATAAAAATTGAAAAGATATGCGTGTCCTGTCATGTGTATAAGCTATACACACACGACTTTCTATATATATATTTATATATTATCTTATATTATTATTATTATTATATAAATATATATATAAGTTAAGAGTAACTTCAGCTACAGTTGTGCGTCTTCTCCATATTGTCCGCCATCGTACTGCTGCGAGTGCGAAATGCATCCTGGGATTTATAGCGGTTGCAAGCATAGACATCATATATGATAGACGGAGCATCGAATGCTACCGCCTACTGGCGCTGACGAGATGCGGGGCTGCCATCTTGGAGTGGTCATCCGCTCCACTCAGTGTAATCCGTTTGGCTGGAGCAATGAACTGTCAGCGCATTTAATTAATCATACCTCACTGAATACCACTGATTTTCATGCGTTTTTTTGTCATACGTGTAGCTATGATAAAGGCCACATGGTTTGGTGTGTTTTATTATTCAATACCAATTATACCAATAGTACGGTAATGTTAAATCTTACTTGTGAAAAGTAATCCCCCCGATTCCTATTGTGGATGGTCCGCCGATTTGAGCAGGAATACGCTGAACAACAGCCCGGCATCCTGTTTCTGCTGCTGTTGCTGCTCCCGGTTGACCACTCCAAGATGGTATGGCAAGCCATCCCCGCCAGAAAACGGCATAATTTAGACGCGTATCACCTTCATTACGCCGTAAAAAACGCCGTAAGATGTAGAAAAACGCCGTAAAATACGCCGTCATGCGCAAAAAAACGCCGCTTTTTACGCCGCAATTGAGCCTTTCAAGAGCGCGCGTAAAAAGCGCAGTTTTGAACATCAAACCGCGCGTAAAATACGTCGCTTTTGTGCACATCACAACGCCGTAAAATACGGCGTTTCTCTAGTATGCTAATAATCTCCGCCCTTCTTTTCTCTCAGCCAATGCATTTGAAGTGTTTGCGCCCAATCGCTGAACAAGACAAGCAGACCAAATCAGTTCAACACAGATCTCCTCTCATTTGGCGTTAGTTGTAGCGTCATATTAGTAAATTAGTAAATTAGTAAAAGTATATTAGTAAATGCAGTTTCAACGTTGTGATAACCGTGGTGCAATCGATAGAGACGCTTGCTATGTAGGAAAGAGGTTGTCGGATCGAATCCATTTATTGTCAGATTTGTGCTTTTGTCAGATGGTCACGCTTTTATGATCGCAATGCTTTTTAGACCGCAAGCCAGACCTCCTGTGTTATAAGTTCCAAATTCAGTGCCTTTTTAGTCAGCCAGCCAGATCATCTAGGTGTCTTGTTACACGCTTTATAAGTTAATTATATTTAAATTATTACAGCCATGGAGCCTTTATTTTCGCGGAGTTATCGTAACATCCTCTCTTGTTCAATCGATATAAATACAGTGGAAAGGAGTGAGAGGGAGCCATAGAGAGAGACACTGATGAACTGGGAGCCATGCTCTAACAACATTCAGAGGCTTGTAAACAGTCTGAGTCTGACACGGTGCTTAAATGGGCTCTGGAGACGCAGGAATGTTGTTGGATTCAACTATTTGTGCATGGTGGAAGCAAAAAAATATCTCCCCATCAAGGCCAACAGCAGAGTAGCCTACGAAAAGAATAGACTGATATGAATACTTCAAATATTAAAACCCGATTGATTAGGCCTATGCCGACATAATATCAGTCCTAATCCTGAACGCACCGTGCTTACATTTTTCACGGCATTTTCCCCCAGACAGACAGACACTTTATTTACCCCAAACTAACTTTCATAATCCAGCAGGTTACACAATACAAATAACTCTTACACAAATACAGACAGCCTATACAGTAGGCTAATACTGTTAGGGTTGCGGGTGCAGGCAGGCAAGTAGGACCCAGACGCAGACAGTTTCGGGAAAACGGCACTTTATTTATGCCTAAAGGCTAAGGCAAGGAACCAGGGAACTCAGGTGACAACAGGGAACACGCAGGACGAACAACCACAATGATAGCACAAGGAACAAAGGAAAGACAAGGGCTTAAGTAACAAACACAACGAGGAACAGCTGAGACACATTAGGGGAGGGAACAGTAATCAACACAGGAGGGAAACACAGGGAAACACACCAAAACACGACAGACCATGACAGACCCCCCCTTAAGGGTCGACTCCCAGGCGACCCACGACAAGCAAAAAAACGAAGAAAGTCAAACCCAAAAAGGGTGGGTGGAGGGGCGCCAGGAGGGGGGAATAAAAAAAAAAAAAATGGACTGGGGCAGAGCGGAGGGACGTCAGGCCAGAAAACTGCCCCAGGGCATGGCAGGGAGCCTCAGGCGGACGGCCTGGGGGGCAAGCAGAGGCAGAGTGAAGGCGGAACCCTTCAGGAGGCCGGCGGCAAGGACGATGAGGGCTCAGTCCCTCAGGAGGCCTGCAGCGGCAAGGAGACCCCTCTGAAGGCCAGCAGTGGCGAAGGCGTAAACCTTCAGGAGGCCGGCGAAGGCGAGGTAGAGGGCAGGTCCCCTCAGGAGGAAGGCGAGGTGGAGGGCGGGTCCCCTCTGGAGGAAGGAGAGGTAGAGGGCGGATCCCCTCTAGTGGAAGACCAGGTAGAGGGTGGGTCCCCTCTGGTGGAAGGCCAGGAAGAGGGCGGGTCCCCTCTGGTGGAAGGCCAGGAAGAGGGCGGGTCCCCTCAGGAGGAAGGCGAGATGGAGGGCGGGTCCCCTCTGGAGGAAGGAGAGGTAGAGGGCGGGTCCCCTCTGGTGGAAGGCCAGGTAGAGGGCGGGTCCCCTCTGTAGGAAGGCCAGGTAGAGGGCGGACCCCCTCTGTAGGAAGGACAGGTAGAGGGCTGGTCCCCTCTGGAGGTAGGCGAGGTAGAGGGCGGACCCCCTCTGGAAGGCGGGACCCCTCAGGAAGGCCAGGAAGAGGGCGGGTCCCCTCAGGAGGAAGGCGAGGTGGAGGGCGGATCCCCTCTAGTGGAAGACCAGGTAGAGGGTGGGTCCCCTCTGGTGGAAGGTCAGGAAGAGCGCGGGTCCCCTCTGGAGGAAGGCCAGGTAGAGGGCGGGCCCCTCCGGCAGGAGCAGAGGCCGTTCCCTTCTGGAAGGAGCGGAGTGGGCTCAGGAACCGGACAGGGCTCGGGGACCGGAGTCAGTGCGGGTGCTGGAGTGCCAGGAGGAACCGGGTGGTACCCCAAACTCACCACCCCCACTCTGATTGTCCGCAAGGGAGGAGGCTGGTAGCTAGGGACCGGGGGCAGAGGCTGGTAGCGGGGGGCTAACAAAATGGCCGATTCAGATTTTAACTTGTTTAGGCTGAAACTAGAAGAACTCTTGTTTAATTTAAATAGCAACAAAAATACATGCATAATACTTGGAGATTTCAATATTGATATTACAAAAAATGATAGGGTAAAAAATTATTTCATTAACACCCTACACACATATTCCTTCTTTCCTACTATCAACACTTTTACCAGAGTCACACAATATACTAAGACCATCATCGATAACATTATCACCAACATACCAATTACGAGCTTAACATCTGGAGTAATCATCTCCGACATTTCTGACCACTTTCCTGTTCTGGTATCCATTGATCTAATGACCAAACATTTAATTCCAACCCAGAAAACAAAAGTTAAAACCATAAATGAAAGAACAATAAACCAACTTTGCCAAAATCTACAAAACAAAAATTGGGACACTATTTATCACTCCAGTGATCCCGATTCTGCATACAATTCCCTTACCTTACCCTTACCTGCTCGGCCTCCGTGAGCAGCGAAGGACGGACGGAACCCTACACCACGTCGCACAGCAGTGTTTGTGTTTGTTTGTTTTCCAACTCGCCGTTCGAGGGACTAGTTTGGCGCGAGTTGGTACGGACGATTTTAGACTTTACTATTTGTTGTTTGTTGGTTTTATATATACATATAGATATAGCATATTTTATCTTTTGAGTCCATCCTACATGTGTGGGATTCCTATCGTATAGGGGGGGTAGTAGTATGGCGAGCACTGCGTGATACTAGCCCTATTGGTTCAGCGAGCCCCTGGTTTTTCCCTAATCAAGTGTGGTGGTGATGATTATGCATGAATAGGTTGGTCCCCCCTCACGTGTGTTCAGTGTGTGCAGTGTTCAGTGTGTGCTGTGTGCAGCATTTTACAGGTTTGCAGTGTGTCCAGTGAGGGCAGGGTGTGCAGTGTACGGAAGTGGGCTCGACATAGTAGTATGGTAATATCGTAGCACCAGTCTACCCCCTGGCTTAGAGCCATTCCTTCTACCCCTCCCACATACGTGATAGACTCAATCTTACAGAGTGGCATGTGATTGTGCTAATAAAGTATATTTGATTATAATTGATCCATTGACTGCTGTTGTGGTATTTGGGGGATTTCTAGTAGGGGGTTTGCGCGACATCTCTTTTGGCGTTGTCGGCAGGATCCCCCAATTCATCACAACAACATGTCTGTAGACGGTCGTGCTGAGTCCGAAGAGCGTCCAGGAGGTAGCCTAGAGCAGGGGTCTGTTAGACCACGAATGAACACAGTGATGATGCCATGGTTTATGAGCTCCTCTTGGGTCCCTAAGTTCACAGGCGAGGACGACAGTCTTCCATTTAGCAAATGGCATCCTAAAGTAAGGTCCTACCTCAGAGCGCAGGGACTAGACCATAGTCAGACAGTAGACTTTGTGTTAGATGCGCTAGAAGGGAAAGCTCACCGACAAGTCATGTTGCTTCCCCCCGAACGGAGACAGTCAGAGGAAACTATTCTGGCGGAGTTGACTAAAATATATGGAGACACTAGGACATCATCCAGCGTCCGTGCAGATTTCTTTGCCTGTAGACAAGAACAGGGGGAGGGAGTGGAAACTTTCACGTTGTGTCTTTGTGAATGTTTCTCCAGATGGCAGAGGTGCTCCCCCGACACCACCGGCCCTCGAGATGAGGTCCTGAAGGATCACTTTGCTAAGGGCCTAAGGGAGGGCCCACTGAAGATCGAGCTGGAGCGACATGGCCGACGTAACCCCACGGTGACCTTTGAAGCTCTCTGCACAGAGGCTGAGGCAGTGGAGAAGGAGACAACCAGGAGGGAAACGCTGGCTTGCAGGGCCTATGTGGCCCCCACCATCACACCCTCACACCAGGGATCCATCCCTCTATCGGAGTAGGACCAGTTGAAGGACGCTCTCCGCGCTGAGCTGAAACAGGAGATACAAAGCCAGGTGTCTCTCTTGGGCAAGACCATCGCAGATGAGATACGCAGCCAGTTACAGCAGGAACCATCCCTGGCCCCTCGAAGTAACTACCAGCCACCCCGGGGAGGACAACCGACGGGACGAGAGACCCGAACGTTCCAGTGGGACGACCAAGGGCGCTCCCTATGTGCTGAGTGTGGAGCCGCTGGCCACCTTCAACGCTACTGCCCAGAACGACGCTCCAACCGGTCGGGTTTTCCTGCTCCTCGGCCACTGTAGGGCAGGTGACCGAAGAGGGTAGCCCCAGCGAGACCCTAGACAAGCCCTCCTTGGTGGGCCAATGCCCCGAAGTGGAGCTGACGATTCACGGGGTGAAAATTCCCTGCGTTTTGGACACGGGTTCCCAAGTAACCCTGTTTAGTTACTCCTTATTTCAGCGCTGTGTGGCTCCAGATCTGCTACAAGACCCGGACAGAATCCCCTGGCTAACCCTCAAAGCCGCCAACGGACTGCGGATCCCCTACATAGGATATGCAGTCTTAGACTTTGCTGTTGGAGGGATCGAGGTCAAGGACAAAGGGATAGTGATTGTAAAGGACAGCTGTATGGGCACAGAGTATGGCCTTCTAGGGATGAATGTGATCAAAGACTGTTGGGAGAAGCTTTTCCTAAATGGCCATCCTGGGGAAATGGCGTTCAAGTCTACCGTACCCCAAGCCTCGGTCAAGGCGTGGGACAAGGCTTTTGCCAATGGCGAGTAATGGCGAGGCTGACTCAGCAGAGCCCCATCTCCATTCCCCCACGCACCGAGATGATCGTCTGGACCGTTGTTTCCCATGTAGCTGGCTCCCCTGACCACCTCGTTCTGGTGGAAAACCTCCCAGACGATACCGGAGCCGAGGAACGCGGTTGGCGAGTGGCCCGGACCTTGACCTGGGCACGAGGAGGTAAAGTCCCAGTACGTATCTGTAATCCCCAACTGTTCCCTGTGCTTCTCCCCCACCGACATGCGTTGGCAACCGTTACTTCAGTTGACCCCTCAGACGTCCAGGGGCGGAACCCTTTGGTGCTACGAGGCTCGACCCCAGGAGTGGTGGAGGTGGACGTGCGGCCCGTATGCGAGGGCCCAGCGAGAGAGACACCACCGCATGGCGGGGAGAGCACTGAACTTCTTCCAGGGCAGTCGGAACAGTTCTCGGCCTTGCTACGGAAGTGGCCAGGGGTGTTTGCTGCCCACGAGGAGGACTTTGGTTTTACCACGGCCGTGCAACATCGTATCCCTACCGGCACGGCACCCCCCATCCGGGAAAGGTATAGACCTGTTCCACCCACATTGTACCTTGAACTGCGCGGACTGCTGAAGGGTATGTTGGACAGTGGTGTGATTCAAGAGAGTTCGAGTCCCTGGGCCGCCGCAATAGTCCTTGTTAAGAAAAAAGATGGCTCATGGCGCTTCTGTGTAGACTATCGGAGACTTAACGCAGTGACTCATAAAGATTTGTTTCCCCTCCCTAGGATTGAGGAGTCCCTGACGGGCCTCCACCAGGCGGAATGGTACTCAACGCTGGACTTAGCCAGTGGGTACTGGCAGGTCGGGGTGGCACCCCCTGACCAGGAGAAGACTGCATTTGTCACCCCACTGGGCCTGTATGAGTTCTCCCGGATGCCCTTTGGTTTGTGTAACGCCCCCGCTACATTCCAGCGACTGATGCAACGTTGCCTAGGGGACAAGGTACACGACCATCTGCTGATATACCTGGACGATGTCATCATTTACTCCCCTGACTTTGAGACTCACCTGCGACACCTGGAGCAGGTTTTTGAACGCCTCCAAAGCCACGGCCTTAAGCTGCAGCCCAAGAAATGCCAGTTCTTTCAGCGACAGGTCCTCTACCTGGGGCATGTTGCAAGTGGCCGAGGAGTGGCCACCGATCCCGAGAAGACGAGATCTGTCCAAGATTGGCCTGTCCCCACCACTGTCAAACAGGTACGCTCCTTCCTGGGCTTTGTAGGGTATTATAGGAGATTTATCGCTTCCTTCTCAATGGTCGCTGCGTGGCCACCGATCCCGAGAAGACGAGAGCTGTCCAAGATTGGCCTGTCCCCACCACTGTCAAACAGGTACGCTCCTTCCTGGGCTTTGTAGGGTATTATAGGAGATTTATCGCTTCCTTCTCAATGGTCGCCGCCCCACTCCATCGCCTTCTCCAAGGGACCGCCAGCCGCTCCTCGGCACCAGTAACGTGGACCGCAGAGTGTCAAACTGCTTTTGAGTTCTTGAAGCAACGGTTGCTTAGTGCACCCATTCTGGCCTTTGCTAATTTCAATCTACCCTTTAAGCTATACACTGATGCCAGTCTGGACGGCTTGGGTGCAGTCCTAGCCCAGGTGCAGGAAAAGGGCAAGGAACGAGTGATAGCTTATGCGAGCCGAAGTCTGGTTCCGGCCGAACGCAACGACCAGAACTACAGCTCCTTTAAGTTGGAGCTACTCGGTATGAAATGGGCTATAACAGAAAAGTTTAAAGACTACCTTTGGGGCGCAACGTTTACCGTGTTCACTGACAACAACCCGTTAGCACACCTTGACACCGCCCGTCTTGGTGCGACCGAACAGAGATGGGCCGCCCAACTGGCCAACTTCTCTTACGACATCAAGTATCGGCCAGGTGCCTCCAACCAAAATGTAGACCTGTTGTCCAGGCTCCCAGGGGCCATGAGTGCGGTTGTCCTGGTGACGGAGGACAGAGCGGAGGCCACCCCTGCTGAACCCCCGACCCACCTGGGAGACCCAGAAGAAAGGCCCTGGTTGGAGTGGCAACGCCAGGACCCCGACCTCCAACAGATCTGCCTCTGGGTAGAAGGGGGCACTCTACCACTGGGCCTGGACAAGCGTTCCCTCTCTCCCCAGATGTGCCAACTACTGCGTGAGTGGGACCGACTGAAGGTGGACAGGGGTCTCCTGATGAGGCAGGTGCTAGAACCTGATACTGGGGTGGCAGGCCTCCAAATAATCCTCCCGCCTAAGTGCTGTTTTGACCTTTGGATGGAGTACCACCAGGCGGTGGGGCATAGTGGAGTGGAGAAGGTCCTATCCATACTAAGACGACGATTCTTTTGGCCAGGAATGAGTAGGGACGTCCGGGTGTGGACGCAAGAATGCCCTACGTGCCGTAAGTAAGGCCGGCCCTGAGATTCGTGCACCCCTACAGTCAATACAATGTAGCTACCCCTTTGAACTAGTAGGGCTAGATTACCTATCCCTGGGGAGACCGGCTGATGCCTTCCAATACATCCTAGTTATTACTGACTTATTTTCCCGCTACGCTCTGGCCGTACCCACACGGGACCAGACAGCCACGACCACAGTGAAAGCTTTGTGGACAGCCCTAATCCAGCCGTTTGGGTGTCCAGAGCGAATTCTGACCGACCAAGGGGGCGCCTTCGAGTCAGCATTGATGCGTCAACTCTGCGAGTTGTATGGCTGTACAAAAAGTCGCACCACCCCGTATCACCCCCAAGGGAATGGGGCATGTGAGCGGTTCAACCAAACTATTCTGGGATTGCTGAGCTCGCTGGATCCCACGGACCACCCGCGATGGCATCACAAACTTCCGGCCCTGATCCAAGTTTATAATAACTCTGTCCATTCAAGCACCGGGATGACCCCCCACTTTGTTCTTTTTGGACGCCATGCCAGACTACCGATTGACATGATCCATGGAGTGACCCCGCCCCAGCGGCGAGGTGACCTCGAAGAATGGGTTCACCAACACCATAATACCCTGATGGACGCTTATGCCCGGGTGCAGCGATACGTCTCCCGCTGGCAGGCCTGGGACCAGAAACGTTACAATAGGCGGGCTTTGGCTGTTCCTCTGCTACCTGGTGAGCGAGTGCTGGTCAAGAACGGCAAGGTGGCTTCCCACACCTTATGTTGTGCTAGATCAACCCTGGCCAGAACAGCCCGTCTACCTCATTCGCCCCGAAGGGGCAGAAGGGCCCACTCGAATTCTGCATCGGAACAACCTCCGCCCATGCCCAGCAGGAGTGCTGGCCAGCCCGCAGGTACCAGAGGAAGGCCCGCCTGGGGCCAACGTGGGTGCTCCGCCCCAGTTCAATCTTCCCGGTTTCCTAGTGCCCCCGTGTCCCTCCCGTCCAGCCGGCCCTGGTGTCCCGCCAAGAGCAATACACCCTGTGCTGGCCCCCGGTCGCTATACCACCCCTATACCATCCATCTCCATGCCCATAGGTCCCCCAAGGCCTTCTTTAAGCATCCCCACCATGACGCCTCCTCACCCCCCTATTGCCCGACCCTTTGAGTTAGGGACCCAAGATAGGGCCACTGGGGGGGGGACTAGGGTTAGTTAATGATGGGGATGATGTTGATAATGATCCGTTGTTGATTATTGATAGGAATGTTGTGAATTATGATCCGTTGTTGGTTGAGGATGTTGTGTTAAATGATGAGATATCTGCTTCCACTGATTCAGAAGCGGACCAACACACAATGGGGCCTCGTCGCTCACAGCGAAGTAACTTTGGGGTACGACCTACACGCTACACATGATTCACCTGGTCGGGCGACCATGGTTAAAGGGGGGGGGAATGTCGCGGAAGGCGACTAGGGGGAAAAGTGCATGAATGGCAAGGACAGTTGATTCCCCCCAGATACCGAACAATAGACTCTGGCTAGAGCCAATATTCCCTGCCCCTAGGGGCACTGTGGGTTGGGGTATACGTTGTGTTCCCTCTCTTGTACACAGACTAAGACGGACCAGGATATAAAAGGGGCCAAGGCATTAAGTTCGGGGCGCCTCACCCTGAGAACAGGAGTACCGATCACTGGACGCCGGCAGACGCAACGATTATCGCGGACCCACCACTACCGGAGACTACTGCACGACTAGACTTCGCCACACCAAGAAGGACCACTCGGACGTTCTACAGTTCCCGACAACGCCTCTTAGTCCTGTTGGAAAGGGACGTAACATAGCCGTAAGCTTGCCTGAATCGGATTCCGAGAACGTCCACACCACCCTGAAGCATTGTTTTTGTCCTGTCTGTTCCACCTAGAAGTCACCCTCCGTTCCGGGCGATCTTCTAGCCTGCTCGGCCTCCGTGAGCAGCGAAGGACGGACGGAACCCTACACCACGTCGCACAGCAGTGTTTGTGTTTGTTTGTTTTCCAACTCGCCGTTCGAGGGACTAGTTTGGCGCGAGTTGGAACGGACGATTTTAGACTTTACTATTTGTTGTTTGTTGGTTTTATATATATATATATATATATATAGATATAGCATATTTTACCTTTTGAGTCCATCCTACATGTGTGGGATTCCTATCGTATAGGGGGGGTAGTAGTATGGCGAGCACTATGTGATACTAGCCCTATTGGTTCAGCGAGCCCCTGGTTTTTCCCTAATCAAGTGTGGTGGTGATGATTATGCATGAATAGGTTGGTCCCCCCTCACGTGTGTTCAGTGTGTGCAGTGTTCAGTGTGTGCTGTGTGCAGCATTTTACAGGTTTGCAGTGTGTCCAGTGAGGGCAGGGTGTGCAGTGTACGGAAGTGGGCTCGACATAGTAGTATGGTAATATCGTAGCACCATTCTACCCCCTGGCTTAGAGCCATTCCTTCTCCCCCTCCCACATACGTGATAGACTCAATCGTACAGAGTGGCATGTGATTGTGCTAATAAAGTATATTTGTTTATAATTGATCCATTGACTGCTGTTGTGGTATTTGGGGGATTCCTAGTAGGAGGTTTGCGCGACATTTCTACAACGAGACTCGTATTGGGGGTTATCTCAGCCAAGGTTGAGAATGAATTGGGGGGAAGGAACTTTGGCTTTGACTCCCTCAAGAACATGAACCACGACAAGGAGGAGAAAGGGATCTTTGCCGGGCAGCGCTTATGCACCTCCGCCTCCGGCGGTGGTCCCTCAGCGGGGCTCAAGCGGGAGACATTCGCCGCCAACAATCCCTTTCTCCTCCATGTCGTGGTTCATGTTCTTGAGGGAGTCAAAGCCAAAGTTCCTTCCCCCCAATTCATTCTCAACCTTGGCTGAGATAACCCCCAATACGAGTCTCGTTGTAGAAATACCAGAGACGAGAGTCCGACGTGTTATGCGCCAACACACCAACAGCAGAACGGTTATCCAAATAACAAGGAAGTGTACAACACTTGCGTTACAGTCCTGGAGCTCTATATCTAAATAATATCATATAATACATAGATATCTATATCATATAACATATTGTGTGCGCCTCCAGACGATATTATGAATCACAAACGACTTTGTTGGGTTCTGCGACGTCTCTGGTTCTTCCACTTTCACATCAACCTGAAGTCGACTGAACCGCACGCTGCCTGCTGCCCGCTGCCGGGCGATGGTGCCTCGCGGCAACCGGCGGCATGTCGCAGTTCATGTACTTCAGCGAGTCAAACCAAAGTTCCTTTCCCCCAATTCCTTCTCAACCATGGCTCAGATAACCCCCACGACAGTCTCGTTGTGGAAATACAAGACACGTCAAAGAACTGACAAGAAACACTTGCGTTACAGTGTGTGTATTCACATTGATGTGGACGTTGAAGAACCAGGAACGTCGGAGAACCCAACGCGGTCGTTTGAGATTCATAATATCGGCTCACACAGCTTTTGGCCGTGATAATATATATTATATGATATAGATATCTGTGTAGGCTATATGATAATATTTAGATATAGAGCTCCAGGACTCCCGTGTGTTCTAGAATATTTACAGAACACGGCTAAAGGCTGTGTGCGCCTCGCCATTGCGATACATCCACTGTACACAGAGCGCATGGTACCGTGGCTGCAAGCTGCTCAGGGCCACACCCCCACCCTCCTCCTTGACACGCCCACCGAAACAGCGCATTTGGGGGAAGCTCAATGTGCGACTGGCTCGGAGTGGCTGTAACTCTGCACCACGGCTGAATTTCGGGAACGTCTTTGAATACTGTGTTAGTTGCCCACTAATACCTATATTAAAGAATACATAAAATAGCATGTCATGGGACCTTTAAAGTTACAGTCCCTTCAGAAAAAGATTATACGTGCAATATCCTGGTCGAAATTCAATGCTCCAACTGCCTCACTGTTCCACTCATATGGTCTCCTCAAGCTTCCTGAAATCAACACCTATCACAATGCATGCACAATGTACCAGGTGGTAAATAATATGAACACCCGCCTATGTGAGCTTGTACCTATCTCTCGTCCACTGCACACACACTATACCAGGAAAAAACATTTGATCACTGGCAAAGTAAGAAAACTGAAGAGCACTAGCCTGAGTATTGTTTCCAGGGGACCACAGATATGGAATAAGCTTGAAGGTTTCATAAAAATGTCCCAGTCCTTTTTGGCTTTCAAAAAAAATCTAAAACAGAAGCTGTTATCCACCTACATATGACGGTGGAATGTATTGTTACAACCTAGTTGTCAGTGTGTCTGCAAGATGTATGCGTCGTGTTCTCTGTGGAAGTGTGTGCCTGGGATGAGGCTATGGATGTGAGTGTGTGTAGGTGTGGGAGTGGGTGTGTGTGTGTGTGTGTGTGTGTGTGTGTGTGTGTGTGTGTGTGTGTGTGTGTGTGTGTGTGTGTGTGTGTGTGTGTGTGTGTGTGTGTGTGTGTGTGTGTGTGTGTGGGGGGGGTTACAGGTCCCCGCTACAAGCATTTCTTGCTTCTTAGGGATCGCCTTTTCATGCTGCCATCTCTGTTGTTGTTAATGCGTGTTGGATGTATGTATTATGTTTGTGCTCTTGTATTGTCCGGCACCTTAGCATGAATAAACTAAACTAAACTGAATCAGGCAAAAAAATCCACTTTCAATCATTCATAAGTCATAATTTTAGTATCGTGCAACACTATAACAGACTGTATTCACATGTAAAACACTGTATTCCCATGTAACAGAATATATTCAGAGGTAACACACTGTATTCACATGTAACAGACTACATTCACAGGTTACACACTGTATTAACAAGTAACACACTTAATTTGCAGGTAACACACTGTATTCAAATGTAATAGACTACATTCAGAGGTAACACACTGTATTCACCTGTAACACACTGTATTCACATGTAACATAATACATTCACAGGTAACACATTGTATTCACATGTAACAGACTCCATTCAAATGTAGCACACTGCATTCACATGTAACAGACTACATTCAAAAGTAACGCACTGTATCCACATGAAACAGACTGCATTCACAGGTAACACACTGTTTTTACATATAACATTACACATACCACTGTAACATTCTTAATTCACACTTAAAGGTCTCATGCCATGCTACTTTATGGATTATTTTACATAGGTGTTAGTGGGCCCCTAATACAGTACTAAAGACAATCAAGAAATTCAGCCTTGTGCAGATTTACAGCCCACTACGAGCCAGTCCCACAATGAGCTTTCCACAAAAGTGCTGTTTTTAGAGGCGGGTCAAGGTGGGGGGTGGGGGTGTGGCCCTGATCAGCTTGCGGCCACTGTACCATGCGCTAGTGTTTACAGTGGATGTATCACAATTGCTCGGATTCATAATATCATCCGGAGACGCACAGAGCTTTTGTTCTCTAAATATTCTGGAACACTCCGGGTTCTCCGGCGGGTGTCCTGGAGCTCTATATCTTAATAATATTATATAATATATCGATATTTATCGAATATAATTTATATTATTATTTATTATATGCTACACGTGAACCTCCTAAGATGGCGCAAATTGATCTGTTCGCTATCTCGGGATATTGGGCAAAATCCCTAACCCGACTCCGCCAAATGGATTGATTCGCATTTGCTCAGCATATCAATCTGGGGGCTCCCGGAGTGTTCTAGAATATCATATAGAACACGTCCAAAAGCTGTGTGCGCCGGATGATATTATGAATAAATTACTGCGTCTCTGGTAGTTTACTACATCATTGCTTCTTTCGTGATCGTGTGATCTACCGGTCACACGGTAACGTCAAAAATCCATACCGTAGCGCAAATTCACACCGGTGTACTCGCATACAGAAGTTCCTACCACTAGCACTGATCTGTAATGTGCTTGTAGTTTTTTAGAGCGTTTAGAGCTTACACTTCCTGCTTTAAATGACGATAAAATCCTAATTTTACGTCATTTAAAGCAGGAAGTGTTCGAGGTAGATACGGATCTCTCCTGTCTCAGGGGAAAATTAGGGAAAAATATGACTGGGTTTCTAGCGATACAAAAGGTGCGTTCATCGTCCTGGTGATACCGAGACGGCTCACCAGTGATCACAAATAAGTTGTTGGCCCCAGTTGCCGAACGGAAGTAGAATCATAAGAGCGTCATGAGGTGTAGTTCACGAGAACTTTTCGACGTCGCGAAAATGTTTTCCCCATAATTTCCAGCGATGTGAACGCACCAAAATCTCAATACAAATGGGTGAAGTGTCCCTTTAAGCTTATTGAATTAACCATTTTCCCTGGCAGAGTCATCTGTACTTTATGGTAGTGTCTAGCATTAAGTTATTCTTCCCGTTCCCTTTGCCAATTTTGTATGATTACAGATTTAATTATGGAATTGGCTTCACCCTTCCCCATTGGAACATTAATTCCTAGATATTTATTTTCCAGAATATGTTTTTTCGCAATTTTATCAGCCTCTTCATTTACTTTAATGCCCATATGAGCTGGAACCCAACAAAATTGAATAATGATTCCAAGGTTTCTGATTTGTAATAATAAATGTCTAATTTCAATAACCAACTCTTCCCTTGATAAATGACCTGTGTCAAGGCTATGTAAAGCTGCCATGGAATCTGTACATATAACAGTTCTCAATGGCTTAACCTCTTCAATCCACCTAAGAGCTATTATTATCCCAGTCATCTTAATAGAATATACAGATAGAAAATGATTTAACCTATAACCATATATTTTGTTAAATTCTGGAATATATATCCCAGTGCCCATTTTGTGGATCTTTTGATCCATCTGTGTATATTTTAACATATCCATAGAAAGATGTTTTCTGGCCATATGCTGCAAAACTTTGTTCATTTGGATACTCTTTCTTTACTTCCAATAACTCACAGTTAAAGGTTGGGTACGCGATTTGCGAAACGCCAGCAGATTTTGAAAATGCACAACTCAAATGGTCCTACCCCCTCTCCTTCAACGCTGACTCTGACTCCACCCATTCCAAGTACCTGGACGCGCAATCATGCACGAGCGCGAACAGAGATGCGCGAGAGCGAGCCAGGCTAGCGTAGGTTTTCGTTTAACAACATGGCACTAAATTCAGCTGTAAGTTGCACCCAGTACCGCGGGAAGTAGGGGTGCTGGGGGTGCTGCAACACCCCCTGTCCGAGGCCCTGTCTTATCACAGAAAACGATCATTTCTAAAAACTCCGGCCAAAGTGGAGATTTCTGAAAACGCCGGTTATGTGTTGTCGTGTCAACGGGGAGAAACGGGATTTTAGGTTCTGAAGCGTCACATTATGCACCAGGAAATGCTTAACGTCATGTGAGCGCCCGCTGTACCGTATTGGTCCGAATATAAACACAAACCCCATTGTAAGACGACCTATATATGGAAAAAAGATTTGAAGACCAGATCTTGATTTCATGAATAAATAAATGGTATTAATTGAAATAATATACGAAAATAAAAAGGCATAGAATAAAACACTGCATTGCCACTAAACAGTAGTGCAAATAGGCCGTACTGATGTGTACACCAAAGACTTCCTGACACTCCTCTGCCCCGCTGTGTTCGCTCTGGCTGTGGTCGCTCCGAACTGTTTCGGCCCGTGGCAAAGCGAGTCATCCTCGCTGCTGTCCAAGGCATGTTGAGACGCAGCATTTATTTAATGCTCATAAGACCTAGTGCTGAAAAAAGGTTATATGAAAAAGTGTGAGGGTAGCGGTGGTGCGCTAAACTTGTTCTCTGAGCAGCTGGATGTGAACCATGGTGTGAAGGAAGTGAACACAACGATCGATTTTCAACTGTGCGCGCATGCACTGGTGTAATTGAGCTGCGCTGCTATATATCTTTTTTTTTTATCAATGTGACGAGTTGCGAGTATAGTGCAGGCCGGGTTTTTTTTTCCAGCACCCCCTGCTGAGAATACGTTCTCGCGGCTATGGTTGCACCAGATGTTATAAACATTAAACGGTCACATAAATCATTACTATTTTTAGAAAATGTATGTTTGTTTCATATAATTGTATTGGAAGTCCTGGTTTTCACTAGGGTTGCCGCGGTGTGGACATTTTCACACCGAGTAATACACTCGTCTCAACACCGGTATTACCGAGTATAAACGGTATAAAATTTGAAACTAGGTCAACCGCCACACAAGCATCGGTTTTTAGACCCTTATCGTCCTTCAGTTGCCGCCAACGTTCGAAAGCAGCGCCTAGGATTATTTTTGATTTCAGTTTTTCTCTTTCAGCGTTTTTATTATCAATTACTCTCTGAAAAAGAGTTTTCCTTCTCTTTGCTGGTGGTGGTGGTGGTGGGGATGGTGGCGTCTTGTCTGCCATGGAAATTGTCTTCTACTGCTAGGTCCAAATGTGGATTAACTAGTTCCAGTAGCTACCGCAGGATAACAACAAACAGGAGCTTGCTCTGGGTCACGAGCTCTGGGTATCGAGTACTGCACGAAGGGGTCGCGCGCGGGGCGCGGGGGAGGGGGAGTGCAGTACGACCGTTTGATTGACGTACTTACTGTCCAATGCAACGAGGTGGCAATCCAAATGATTGGCTGGAGTTTTTCGAGCCCTGCCCGTTCCACAGATGATTGACTTGTTTAATTTTCATGTCAGTACTTCTAACTCAGTGGCTGTAAGCGGGTTATGATAAGGATTTCAAGTAATTTTGCAAAAATGGCCAAAAAAGCAAATTCCGTACCCAACCTTTAATTTCTGCTGATGGAAGAATCCAGGGGGGAACAGCACTTAATACCAATGAAGGGCTAAATTCAGTTCTTTAATTCCATATTGTTCTGCTATACTGTTGATGCTCAAACCAAACCCTTTTGATTTTGTTTGGAATATTCCCAGCAATCATTCAGAACTGGGATTTCAGGGTTATTAATACTTCCTACCAACCTTACCCAGTAAGTTAGGGACAACTTAGTCTAACTGTAGATTATTCTGCTTCTATTAATAAAGCACTTGTTGGGGTAGTTTTAGTAGCTCCTAAAGCAATTCTTATAGCTTTGAATTGAATCCTCTAAGTTTTCTTAAAGAGGTTTTGCATGCTGAACTATAAACTACACAGCATAGTCTATGGTAGATCTTATTAACGCTCTATATCTATACATCAGAGACTGTCTGTCTGCGCCCCAACATTGACCAGTGATCATCCTCATTAGATTTAGCACCTTTTTTAGATTTTGTTTCAATGTGCACTAAATGATGTTTCCATGTAATTCTTTCATCTAACCACATTCCTAAGTAGTTAAATGTCTTCACTCTTTCAATTGATTGATTGTACTGCAACATCATTTTGCAACTTTCTGTAACCTTCTGGTAAAGAAAATAATCTTTGTTTTAGGTATGTAAAACTTAAACCCCCAATCAATACCCCTTTGTTCTAATACTTGTAGATCTTTTTGAATAGCTGAGGTATATGTTATGTTTCGTCCTGTTTTCCAGATGACAGCATCACCTGCATAGAAAACCCTTCATTCCTTTCTCCTATTTTTTCAAACATTAACCATAATATTGAATAATATGGGACTAGTGGCAGTCCCTTGAGGAATTAAACTTTCAACCATAAACTCCTTATTCATTCCATTAGGCCTACCAACTTTGACTCTTATTGTACGTTGTGACAGAAAGTTTCGTATAATTATACATACTCCCACTGATTCCCATTTCATTAACAGACCCTATATTTCCACATTGTGTCATAAGCTTTTTCAATATCTAAAAACACCCACCATGATCCCCATAACTAGCGTCTTCTCTATTTCATTGCTGAGTTTTACTTACTTTGTCTGTAGTTGATTTGCTTTTCCTGAACCCTTTGTGATATTATTTGGGTGGACATTTATATTCAAGAAAGTCATTTAGTCGCGCCACTACAATTTTTTTCATTCGTTTTCTGGGTTGCTAGCATCCTTTCCTGGCTTAGGAAATGGAATAATAGTTACACTTTTCCAGATTTTTGGTAGTTTACCCTCATTCCATATCTTATTGAATAGTTTAAGAAAAGGTAAAGTTCTAATCATGACATAACATATGTTATCACATCCTGGAGAAGAGTATCCTGTATTACCTAAAACCCTTTTAAATTCTGATAAATTAAATTCAGTATCTAATATTGATATGTTTCCCTCTCTGGAATTCAGAATGTCTTTGTTATCTTTCAGAATCTCTTCCTTTCTTTTCTTAAAACAATCATCCATATGGCCACCTTTATGAATCTCTGCAAATTCGTATCCAAGCAAGTTGGCTTTTTCCACATCTGATTAAAGTGGGAGTTTATATGTACCTATAATTTTGTTTAACCATCGTCCACATGTCATTCAGTGTAGTTTCCCTTCAAATTGTTGAACAGAATTGCCTCCAAGATTCCGTTTTTGCTTACTTGATAACTTTCCTGGCCAAAGCCTTTTTTCTTTGATAGTCCATAAGTTTATCCATTGTAAGTGTTATACGCAACATTTTAAAAGCTCTGTTTCTGTCTTTAAACAGCTTCTGTAAATTTCTCATGATTCCACCATGGGGATTGTATCTTTCTTTAAAATTGCCTATCATCAATTCAGGTATATCATTGATGTAAACGCGTGTTCCGTTCAATACACATTGGATGTATTCGTCGTTAAATATTTGTCAATGCAGTATCATATTTGTAGGTTAAAAGTAATTGCAAGTTATAGGCAAATAATGTGTTTTAATGTACAATAAGTATAAGTCTTGTATTTGTTTATTGCAGCCTGGGCGGAAGTAGCGCGACGTCAGAGAGCCGTAGTACGTAGCTCGCGCTCAGTGATGGACGGGACAGAAGAGGCACGGAGGTAGGGATGAATGTATGTTGGGGATGGCGGACAAATCGGAACTCTTTGTAAAGCTGTTGGCTGCTGGATTTTACGGCATCAGCTCATTTCTCATCGTCGTGGTGAACAAAAGTGTCCTCACTAACTATGGGTAAGAGTGGTTTTGGTGCGCCTCGTGTATTGGTCCTACTTGTAAAGTATCCCGTTAGCTAGCCTAGTTGGATAGCGGGGGCTAGCAGGGCTACTACTAACTTTGAGCTGTTCTGATTAGTTTGAGGATGCGGTGCTGGATCTTAATATGGCGCTTTATTTATAGTAGGCAATAGTGAGAGTAGCAGTGACGTTAACTTACACATATCCCACAGTTCTCTCCGATCGTGCATTTACTTTTTTGACTTTACTCTGTTAAAGCAGTAACCTAATATGTATACAACTGTCGTAACAGGTTCCCATCTTCCATATGTGTCGGGATTGGACAAGTAAGTAGATGCGTTTTATTTGTTCGTCGTTAAAAATGTCATAATTTAACGTGTACCATGACTATGTAGCAAATTGTGTTATATTGTGAAACTGCAGATGTTCGCGACAGTGGTTGTACTATGGGGGGGCAAGGCTTTCAGGGTGATCAGCTTCCCTGACTTCGATGAAAGCACACCCGGCAAGGTGACTCAAATATTACGTAAATTGTCTCTTGTGTAATGTACCAAAACAGTTATGAAAATAATTCCCCCTAATTATTTAACTGACACGATCAATAAGTGCTCAGTTGACATAGTCAGCATCACTCTGCATCTGAATCTTTTATATTCGATCCTTTTTACAGACTTTTCCTCTACCTCTCCTTTACGTGGGAAACCAAATCACTGGACTATTTGGAACTAAAAGGCTAAAGTAAGATATTATTAAGGTTATACCTGAAGGCCACACAAAAATATTCAATATTTTTTAAATGGAATATGTATTTACTCAATTCTAATAAGGTCTTCTCTGTCCCCAGCCTCCCGATGTTCACAGTCCTCCGAAGATTCACTATCTTATTTACAATGATGGCTGAAATATTCCTGCTAAAGTAAGTCTAGCTATGCTGTTTAATAAATACCATTCGGCTGTACTTCTATTCACTTTCTCATCAAATGAGACTCAATGTAATTGAAGTCTATCCCTGTATCATGAGATTCACTTTAATTGGCCCTTCCCCTTGTTGCCATTGCTAGAAAGACATTCTCCAGACCCGTCCAGATGACAGTATTTACAATGATCCTTGGGGCGTTTGTGGCTGCAAGGTGAGGGCTATTAAATTTGTGTTCCAGCCTTTAATCCTACTTTCAAAAATATGTGCTGCAGGGTATTGGGCGACATGATAAATGCCTCTCTCCTATCCCGGTTTAAACGTTTTTAAGACCCCTGTGGCTCAGGAACTTATGCTCAAGGCTAAATTAAATAGTTTTTTGGAGGGGGTAAAACATCCCTTGTATTTTGAGTGTTTTTCTGTGATCCCTGTTGCCTGTAGTACTGACCTGTCGTTTGACCTGGAAGGTTATGCGTTCATTCTCATGAACGATGTGTTGACCGCCATCAACGGGGCCTATGTCAAACAGAAGTTGGATTCCAAGGTATGTGGCACCACAACTTCTTGGTCAATGACACCATTGTATGTCAATGGTTTTCTTTGGCACCGGGCTGCTGTTATTGAATTTATACAATTGGACCTCTGTCATCAGGAATATGCATCCAAATCCTCTGCATATGTTATAATACAATTTTAAGGGGTATATATATTTAGTTAGCAAATATTATTATTAGTATACATCATCTTGTCCCCCTGATATAATTCCTAGTGTTATCCTGTTGCCTCTGTGATCCTTGCTTGACAAATAGCCTTCACTGGGATCAAGTGTCATTTAACATGGGAACCGTGTTGCTCAGATTGCAGCAGGGCAATAGACGAGGTCCACAACATATAGACAATTATGTCAGTAGTGAAACGCCAATAGACACAAAAATAAAGGTGTGTGTGTGTGTGTGTGTGTGTTGGGACTGGGAACCTTGCAGGGGATTTAAGGGGCGCACTCACACTAGGCCATCTGTACCGTGCCCAAGTCCGTTTCACACCTGTACCGTGCTCAAGTCTAGATCGTTTGGCTAGTGTGAGCACGCCAACCGTACTCCATTCCGTGGCCTGAGCACATTTGGGAGAGGTGTGCTCAGGCCACGGTACAGATGCTAATGAGCCGACACACGCACGCCGCACGGCTACGCAACATGAGCTGGATGACTTATAGTCCATGCGACCCTTCTTTCCCATTAAACAATAAACATGACGGCAAGCGGTTCACGTTGGTAGAAGGACGGATTAACATGACCACAGGCCCTCGACACCAACCAGCCATGGACCCCTAACAACACGCAAATACATGCACTGAATTTGGTTGCATATTATAACTCATGCAATCCACAACAACACACATTATAATGCAGAGAAAGAGAGAGTGTAACCTCGCGGCTGCGGGCATGCATAGTGCCAACCGCTCGTCTTAACAGCAGAACATAGAATCTGTCAGGTGAATATCATGACATTAGTTGATATTTAAAAAATGGACGGTAGTTTAAAGTTTAAAAAATGGACGGTATTTGTTGTACCAGGGCAGTATCTTTAGTGTCTTTGTACTTGAGCACAGTACAGGTGTGAAACGGACTTGGGCACGGTACAGATGGGCTAGTGTGAGTGCGCCCTTAGAGCAAGTTGGGAGCAGGAGTGATTGGTTATAAACCTACCGGGCTGATGTTAACTAGAAAAATGTTGGCTGGATTGGAGATGGTGTGGTAATGCAGTAGGCAGACTGCAAACATCTGTAGTCTAGTTTAATAGGAATGTTCTTGACCTGCTTTGAATAAGGGTCTCTGTTCTGTTCTCTAAACCTCATCCCTTTTGGTCCCATTCCCTTTCTGGCACCGCCCTACCTCTCTCTCTCTTACCTCTCTTTCACAGGAGTTGGGAAAATATGGCTTATTATATTATAATGCATTATTTATGATTATTCCCACACTGCTCTTGGCCCACGCGACTGGAGATGTTCAGAGGGTAAGCAATGTATTGTTTGTTTGTGTTTTGTTTTTGGCTAAGAGTCTCTTTCTTCTTTTGTTTACTTGTAGATTAAGCTTTTTTTAAATCGTCCTACCTTCCTACATTGTAATAACGTGTACCCCCATTCAATTGAATACAATCCTAAAGTTGACAAACCTTCTGGTAAAGGGCCTTTGGTAGGTTCTCAATACATTTATAAGTGTATTTTCGTCACTGCAAGCTCTTAGAGCAGCCGTTGGTTGATCAGGGTTGGCAGAGCTGAGGCTTTGCCAAACCCTAGAACGGGAAGGGCCAGGGAGGAAAGAAGGGGAGGGGTGCAGTGAAGATACAAAGCTCCCATTATCCAGCAAAGTAGAGTTCATACACTCTCCTGCAGTTTATGACCTGCTTCAACACCTGTTAATATACCAACTACTGCCTTCTTGATTACTTATTTTAACAGACATTTGGGACATTTGTTGAGACAGCACCATTGGCATAGAATGTAGCGTTTTTAACACTTAATGGGTTTGGAGAATGATCCCAACGGGCCCACCTATGCAAAAGAAATTGTACACGTGTATTGTAAAATCTTTCAGAATCGTTTGCCTATTGCCATTCATTATATTTTTGTTTATTAGCCAACCACCAAACCGTCATTCCGATTAAGCGCTCCCTCTAATAATCCACCTCATACCCTGCAGTTCAGACAAATTGCAAACCACAAACATGTTGGGACTGTTCTTTCTGCTTTGAGCCATGCCTCTCTCTGTTCAACAATTTTCAGATAGAGCATGTGCCATCACATGTTGGCAGGCTCTGTGGTGCTCCGATATCTCAGGGTTATCAAGCATGCGTCACTGCTGAGATATCGGGATCATTGGTTTTTCAAGAGTGTAAATGGGATTTCCTTTTATATAACGCATCTTAAATTGGATGTGTGCTGCATACTGAAATTTTGTAGCATGACCCAAACGATTTATGGAATTGTAGTGTTTTAATGGAGCAAAGAATTTCAATACTAGACATGTAAATTTAAAGACATTATTTTGCATCTGTCCTGATTAGGCTGATGCTTATCTCTATGACTGGGATCTTCTTTGTGCTGAGGTCATCATAAAAGCATGGTTGCCAATCCCATGTACCTTTACCACTTGCTGGCATAGCAGTAACTTCTGTCAATGGATGGCCATCCAGGCGGATCGTTGGTTCTGTATTTTGAGCTGACAGACAATCTCTCCCCAGGCAATGGAATATGACGGTTGGTCAGACAGGCTCTTCCTCACTCAGTTCATCCTCTCCTGCATCATGGGGTGAGTGTGTGTGTGAGATCAAATATGTCAAATCAAAACATGTTTGTGACCCAATGCAACAAAACGTTATGACATTTAAAACACACAAATTAAAATATGTCCCTATTATCCCTATTATATTAATATGTAATGGCAGTAATTTGGACCGGTGTGAGGATTTTCTAATGCATTTCATTCTAATTAGTTGTACCTTTTTGTATCTGTAGGTTTGTTCTGATGTATTCCACTGTGCTTTGTATGCAGTATAACTCTGCTCTGACTACCACAATCGTGGGCTGCATTAAGGTGAGCAGCAGGGGCCATGAGGAGCTTTGAAGCACAATGTTTTGTCATCCGGGGGATCAGGTGGCCCCGGCATGCATGTCTCTTGATGATCCCCTTGTCTGTCTGTCTGTTTAAGAACATACTTGTGACGTACATCGGAATGGTGTTCAGCGGGGACTACATCTTCTCGTGGACCAATTTCATCGGCTTGAATATCAGGTATAGCGTTATCGCTGGATTCGTCTTATTAACGCTGTATTGAAAGTTCTCAATTTGCCTTGCGTTTTTAATTTCCCATGCATGTTAAAACAACTCCAGCAAGCGTACAGCTGGCAAATGTTGTGCACATTGTTTTGTGGTTTTCTAAGCTACATCTCCCAGGAAGGCAGCTGTTGTTCATAGGCGCAACAGGCCATTTTCAACCCATCCAGCAGGTAGCCCATGTCTCGTATCATGGCACGAGGAATTCCTAATGAGCATGCTGGTTCTTGTTAGAGACCCAGCCCGGCTTTTATGACCTGCTCTCTGTGCTCTTTCCCCCTCACCGGACCTCACTCTGACCACCAATTAAGAGGGACTATAAAGGCTGCTATCGATCTGCCTACAATCTCTCAATGTGTGTGTGTTGTGTTCCAGTATTTCGGGGAGCCTTGTGTACTCCTACATCACCTTCACAGAGGAGCAATCCAGTAAGGCCATCGACCTCAGCAAGCTGGAGATCAAGGGCAAGGTTGTAGTTTGACAAGAGACCTTGGATACACACACGGTCAAAGGAGACACATTGTATTCTTCTGGACGGTTCTGTATTTATTGAGTACCTCATTCCTGGTACTTGGAGAAATGGGGTGTCTTGAATAGTGTGGAAAAAAAATGAGGCCTGGCAGTCATTTCTCGGATTGCTTTGTTCTGGCTGCATAGATTACAAAAGGCAACCTGGAACGATGGGAGTTCATGAGCCTAAATTCTAGGGGCCTTTTCCAGCCTGAACCTGGTCCAGTATTCTTGTTTTCTTTTTAAACAGTATTTATTTTGTTTTTATTGTAGTGTTCCGGGCAGTTTTTTTTTTAAGTGGTTGCATAAAGGGACATTCAAACTACATTGCAATGTTTACAATACAATGATGTCAATGGAGCGGACATTCATAGACTCGTTAGACCAACAGAAACTGTTCAAGTTGAACTAAAATAAATATTCCTGAGGAAAGGAGAAATCTGCTGGATAATTTTACTTTAAATGTAGATGTTTATAGGTGTTAGGCCTGTAAGTAGTAAATTATATTTTAATTTAAAGACACAATCCTTCCTTTTCCTTTATAGTATAGTATGGTTAGCTGGTTACTAAGAATGTGATTTAATCTATGCCTTCAAATCGGAACAACAGATCTGGATATCAATGGCTAGATTCTCTTGATTCTAAACTTTATAGACTTTTAAATGTAATTTGAATTGGTAAATGTACTGTTAAATAGACAGTGAGTACTCTACCAAAGGGTGTTTTAGGATTTTAATATCCCATTTAAAAGTTAGGATTGTGACTTTAAATGTTGTTTTTAAATGTCCTTTGGTAGGGATAAGCGCTTTCTAGGTGTTTACAATGGATTGGTGGTTACTGATTCTCTCACAGGCTGTTACTGGTCTCTGTGATGGGAGGACATTGTTTTTTGTCTTTTCATCAGAGCCTTCGTTTTTATTTACTGCACTCTAAAGTGTTTTGGGATTGTTAAAGCTGTATTGCTTTTTTCTAAGAAATATCAGTATGAATTTTCAAGGTATTACTGTTTTTTAAAAGGTCAGTGTGAAAACTGTTAACATTTTACAAATGCCATTTGCGATTCAGGACATAACTGAATGAGTTTTTTTTATTTAGGATATTGTTATTGACACTGTTCTCTTGCATATTAATTATGGACGTGAGGCTTGAAGATGCAAAGCTAAGATACTTTTGACTTCATAAATAAAAATTTCAACCTTAAACTATCTGCAGCTGATTTGACATTTTATTTTAGAACCAAGTTTTGTAATTATCTTTATGTACAACAATTTTCCATAAACACCCAAATTGTGTTATGAATGTCGTTAAAAGGACATGAATGTAATAAATTAATTTCTGATCTTTCTTTAGAACATTTTGTTTGGATTGTTAGGACTTAAAAGATTCATCGCAAGTGGGACTACTAGGTCATTCTGTACATAGGCCATCTGTGCCCGTCATCGAATGAGTAACAGGCTCACGTAAACCAATTGACATGCCCAGTTTATCCAGCCATTGCAACATACTTTTTCAGCCATTCCCACACAATAACACCTATGGCATACAGGTGTTATTGTGGCAAACACCTATGGCATACAGGTGTTAATGTGTGGGAATGGCTGAAAATTAAAATGTGTTCCGATGACAATATACACACACACACGCAAGCTATTTAAAAACCTTTTTTGTTGTGAAAATGTTTATTTTGCATTGTATTGCCAGCATGGCCCATACCACATCTTCAGTCTTAAATTAAAATAAATAAATAGCAATAAGTAAAGAGATTTAGAAATCCTCTGTTGCCTAAAAGTTATTTGGTGTCAGTGTTTTCCGTACAATGAGGTATCCACCTGGGATGAGAAGCCTCAGTCATCTTGCTTTCTCACACTGCATTCCCACCAATTCCCCATTTCCTAAAAACACATGAAAAGTGGTACAACCAATAAGTACAGATATCAAAAGATGTGAACCATCCCATCAAAAAAAGCTGTTCTGGGAGTGCATAAAAATAGGTCCCAGAAATGTAGGGATGCTTATACGTTCCGGTAAAACAATTCACCAACAAAAAGGTACCTTGTAAATTAGCAACCATAATACAAGTATTCTCTTAGTAATTGAAGACCAATCACCAGATCGATTATTGGTTCATATTCACCACCAATAAACAAAACACTTATCATCGAAAGACTGAAGAAAACAAAACTGAGAAACTGCAGTGACAAAAAGCTGCTTTGTTCCACCACATTGTGTCGAGAGATATAGTAGTCAAACACGTGCTTTGAGTGTTTAGGACTCCCCCCCCCACCCCACCCCCGGTTGTTTTTAAGGTGCAGTGCAAGGGGGAATTGGTGCACGAACACAAACAAATAGAATAAGATAGTAAGAAGGTCCTCTTGATTAAGATTTCTTAATAAAGATATTCCTGGTGAAAGGTGAGACACAGGTAGACCTGCAAGCCTTCATTCCTTTTGTAACAACCTGGAGCCCTTTCAAAAGAAGAGCAGCTTCTGTTGGCCTTAGCATGGCTATGGAAAAAAAACAGAAATTAAACCCCCTTGATAGGACGTGAAAATACAAAATATGTTTTTTATCCAACCCCCCTTTTAAAAGAAAGCAGCCTCGTGTCTTGCCCCTTTTACAACGTAACCAGATTCTCCGCCATGTACGATAGACTGCAGAAGTTGCACGCAATGCAGCACAGGTTACACAGGGAGGACAGCAGTCTATACAGCCACAGGCGGCTGCTGAGGTGTCTGTATTTGATGTCCGTCTCGCACAGCTTGGCGTACGCCTCACGGTTGGACGACTGGCCGATGTCCTGGCCCAATCCGCATGATTGCTCGATCAGGTGCATGTCCGCCATGATCTCCGAGGTCATCTGGCCAAACCATTGGGCGTTGACCGCTGCCACCGTCACTGAAACGAACAAGATGAAGATCTGAGGGAAGATGGATTTAATCGTTAATAACCGGAGAGCACAAAGGGGGCAAGAGGATAGTCTTCTAGTTTTAAGGGTGGCTGCTATGCATGCTTTCTCTGGCTGTCGTCTGATGTGGCTGTGGTCTCTGGGCCAGCGGAAAGTTCCTAGTTCAGCAAACATTTGGGTGCACACTGTCTACCTGTGGGCACCCCTGAGCAAGATGCCTAACCCCCAAGCTTCTCATGAGATCATTTAAATCCACAACGATTCACTTGAATATTTGAATAAATAAATCTGCGAAAACGAATTAATGATAAGAAAAAATAACACCCATGTTTTCACATATCGTGCATCATCTTATATACGTCCACACACCTGAAAAGACTCCCTGTCGGTCAGCATGTCGCTGGGGTGATATATGGCGTAGATGGTGAGGTTAAAGAAAGCGCAGCCTGAACCCAGGTGAAGATAGAAGGGGACCAGGCGGCTCTGAATGAACCCATAGGTATGTCTGTTCAGGTGGTTGTCCATCACAAAGCCTGCCAAAACACACACACACACATTAGCAACCCCAGTATTCAAAATAATTTGTACAGGGAGGAAAATCATGTATTCATGCATATGGCTATCCTGTAATCTGGGTTTTAAATACACATGGGGGAACCCATTACGATGTGAGTTGCTTTTCGTCTGGTTTCCCGGCAGTAAACGTGCAGCATTCAACTTGGTGATGGTGGGTGACAGTTTGGGGACTCTGCTGCCTCAGGACCTGGCTGATCCCCACTACAAGTCAGGTATTTCTTTTTATGAATTATTAAGCTAACCTTTTATATTTAGATTTCATTCAAACTGTTAGGAGGGCTTATTGTTGTTGTTTTTGTCTTGAACCAAATAGCTCATTTCCCTTTAACATATATAACCCATGCATGTATCAGATATAAATATCCACAATCAAATCATCAATATCCTGATTGAACCCCTTCCCCCTAGCGAGTAGCATACAAAGTTAACTATTTCAGAGGTTACAAAATGAAAATCTTATTTGTAAAGGTCCAAGAGTCCTGGTATCACCATAAGGAAACCATCAAGGGCGTGTGTAAGTCCAGTCCTCACTTGATATGAACGTGACCCAGATCTGCATGCCCCAGTAGGTGGAGAGCAGCAGGAGCTGAGCAAGCTTCACAGTGTAGGTGGGCTCCCAGTCGGTAGACATCCTTCCTTCTCACTCTACTTAGATCCCGATGACAGTAAAATGTGTGGATGGCTAAAATAAGGAGATACGTAAATATGAAGTTTACAATCAATGTATGCATTCCTATAATGAGTTCGACACAATGATGGCGGCCTTTTAAAAAAATATATATATATATTGTTGCCAACAGACAATTTACTTTAATTGTTCTGTGATTCCCACAAAACAAATTCACTGCAAAGTATTCATCTTAGGGATTTGCTACTTCAAAGGCAAACGAGATCGGTGGAGGGGTCTGTCTGTTCCAAATTGCCCCTACAGGACGACGCTGAAGTTGGCATCCGATTCGCAGCATCCGATTCGGCAATTGCTGGTCCACCTTAAAACGGTCGTGATTGAAAACCACCTAGAATCTTCAAATCGGTCCTGATTGAAAACCACTACACCTAGACCAGGGATGGGCAACTTTCATGATAAAGAGGGCCACATTTTTCATCATAACCATCGGAGGGCCACATGACTGCACACTTCAACTAAACGTGAGCTGAGAGAAGCTACACAATTTTGAATTTGGTAGATATGATTTCCTGTATTCTGGTGCATTTTGGGGATGGCCACTACCTAAAAAATCATCCAGAATCATAACCTATGTACGGTATGTTAATTGAACCAACATACATTCATTTCATGTTTTCCATGCTCAAACAGCCACATGAATGGTCAGTATTTTTATGACCAAAAACTGAAAAACAGTGGCCCAACATTAAGTGCAACAACTCAATGAACTCCAACCCAACAAGCAGTTGTAGTAGTTGTAGTGGCTACTTAAGTGGATATCTTTAATGACTGATATCGCTTCTAAGCAAACTAGACGCATGGGTTTGCCTTTGAATTCTATGAATTCTTCTCATCTTTCTTGACCGAGTTTTCTGTAACTCGATCAATTATTATTATTCTTTTTTTTTTTATTATGTGCGGGCCTGACTGAGTGAGGATGCGGGCCGCACTGAGTGAGGATGCGGGCTCAGGCCTCATGCAGGCTCAAAGCATTCAAATGAGCCTGTATTGCATTTTCACAAATAGGGTAAAGGTTTCACAAATCTGAAACTATGTTTTACATAATGTATAGCCTCACTGTGATAATTTAGTCCAGATTTGAAGAGTCTAGGTGTAGTGGTTTTCAATCAGGATCAGTTCTAATGCGGTCTGGACCCCTAAAAAGCATTCAAATGAGCCTTTATTGCATTTTCACAAATAGGGTAAAGGTTTCACAAATCTGAAACTATGTTTTACATAATGTATAGCCTCACTGTGATAATTTAGTCCAGATTGGAAGAGTCTAGGTGTAGTGGTTTTCAATCAGGACCCGTTCTAATGCAGTCTGGACCCCTAAAAAGCATTAAAATGAGCCTGTATTGCATTTTCCACAAATAGAAAAAGGGTTTCACAAATCTGTAACTATGTTTTATATAATGTATAGCCTTACTATGATAATTTAGTCCAGATTTGAAGAGTCTAGGTGTAGTGGTTTTCAATCAGGACCGATTTAAGGTGGAATAGCTGCCGAATCGATGCTGCGAATCGGATGCCAACTTCAGCGTCGTACCTAACGAGACGAATGTGGTAGGCTTTAGTTCTTCAGCAACGAATATGCACATGTCAAACGTGTAGGTTACAATACAGTAAAGTATATAGGCCTATATAAAATGCTTTTTTCTGCATGCATTTCAGTTCAAAAGAAGTCCACCACGCCTGCTATGTGAAACAAAGCTTCAAACGAAGAAATCGGCGCAACTCCACTATTCGCGTAATGGGAATGCATAAAGGTTGGCTATACAAAACTACAGCGAGGTACCAGCCGACTTCCGCATTGTTCTCAATCTTTTTTTACTCTTGTCTTGACCTACCCACTTTAGACCGGTAAGAACGGGTGTTAAATTGCAGTAGGTTATCCTGTATTTCAATTACATTCTGCTTTGCTAAATATATAGGCCTGCAACTATGGCATTTACCTCAAAGTTGAACTAAAAGTACATAGGCCTACTGTACGACACCCTTCAGCCGTGTTTCCCTCTCAACAGTACGCTGCATAGAAAAAGGGATTTCCAAAGTCATATTCTTAAATCTGACTTGAAGAAAACTTTGTCGGCCTACCTACAACCAACATTGAAACCGAGCAAACCAATGAAGGAAAAGGAAAGAACACACATCAAGAACCTTCTCCTTGTTTAGAGACGCTTTTGTTGAAATTTGAAGGACTGTAGGAGTCTTTATATCCAAAACAAAATGAACAGAAATAGATGCAAAATAGAAAACACGATGCGCACAAATAATCTTCCATCTCACATTGCCTACCGTTTTTTTTTTTTCCAGTTCCAGTTCAAATTCGGAACGTGAAGCAACAGTTCCAGTGGCTTCACTGGTTCCTATGAGTGGTGTCATAGTGGGCGGAGTCAACAGACAGTAACCAGACGGCTGATCGGTTTCCATGCGCGTGCGATGCATGTGCGGTATTGGATTTCGGGTTCGCGACTCGCGTTGGTGTTGCCGTGGTGACAAGTATTTTTTTTAACATTTGTGAGACGGGAGAGGGAAAGGTAAGGCTCTGAAAGGCTTATATCTCCAATAAAGAAGTGTTCACATCTTAATCAGCGGGATAGTCGGACACTGTCCACCCACACAGGTATCCTAAACTGCTAGCAAAGGAATAGCTAAATAATACAATTGCATAAAACTAATCCACACGAGAGAACTGAATTTAAAACAGTCAATGGGAAATCAAAACATAAGAAAACATTGAGGTCTTATATGCTTGGGCTACTACTGAGTGGATATAGGAGAAGTTGAAATGGGTCTAATAGTCCTCCCCAATCGAATAAGCATGCTTAGAAGAGCTTCCATCAAATGCATGGATGCTCTTTTTGCTTATCATGTTCAAGGAGATGACAAGCCTCAGTCCCGTAGCGTATGATGTGCACGGTGGGGACTTCAGTGCACGAGCAGTGGCCCAGCGGGCCAAAAGTCCAGGCTGGAACAGAGAACTGATGATGGCCAAGGAAGCACGGACGCCCCGTTTCCTTTACAGGGAGGCCTGGTCAAACAAACAGTTCCTGGTGGGTCATGAGAAGCTCAGTGATACCTTCTTGATCCTTCTCTCTTTGTTCAGCTGACAGTTTGGACAGATTTACAGTCAACGCTGTCCCAAAGCACCCATCCCCGCCACTTTGCCTTTATCCTACAGAAAACCAAAGTTGGTCCCGGAACGTATGAGAGCACAGACTTCATCAAGGAGCTAGCCAGGAGGCCAGGTAGTGCCCGGGGCGTTTGTGCCAGTCTGGACAGCAGGTTCCGGGAGGTACAGGTAGGACTGCAGTCCAGAAAAGAGGGCGGTACAGTACCCGGTTTAACCTATTCATGTTACTGATTAGAAATGGCACTTCTAAAAGTGTGTAGTCTGCAAATATATAGGAAATATATAGTAATGAAGTCAATGTAAATGTTCATTATTTTCATTCAAAATCGACCGCTGTATTGTGTGTCTAGAGTTGTACCCCAGGTCCCGGGAACTATGGGAAAGGGGGGGTCCCGGGGGCGGCTCTGGAGGCCATGTCTGCACGGTCAGCCGGGGGCGTTCTGATGAAACACAGTTCTGGATGGAAGCGCTGCTCTGAGGAGACCAAAGTAACTATTACTGCATTTGTCATTTAGCAGTCACTTTTATCCCAAGCATCTTACAGTACATGTTGTTTTATATAAAAACATATAATAACTGAGCCGATAGGGGTTATGCACCTTGCTCAAGGAGCAAGGAGTCAGCAGACATTGGGGTTCGAGCCCAGAACCTTTCAACTGGGGGTCAAACCTCCTATACCCACTAGACTATCATGCCCCACAAGTACATGCACTAGATAAGCACACTAGTGGGTATTTCACCATCCGTGTGGTGAAAAGTGTTGTGTGTGTGTGTGTTTGTGTTTGTGTGTTTGTGTTTGTGTGCGCGCGCAGTACTGTGGGCCGAGTCCCTGCACGTACGTGTTGAAGAGCAGTGTTGACATCCTGCTGGGCAAGCGTACCGGCGTTAGAGGACCGTACGATCTGTTCACCGGACAGCGAGACGCACCGGTAGCGGCTGGCTTCTTTGCTGTGCCGGTAAAACAAACACACACATACACACACACACAGAAATATACAACACACACGCACACACACACACACACACACACACACACACACACACACACACACACACACACACACACACACACACACACACACACACACACACACACACTTTAAGGTGTAGAGCAAGAATCGCTAGCCAGTTAAATAGCCAGTTGATAATGTGTGTACATTTTCTAATCAAATCAAACAAATAATAATGATAAACAATAGTATGTACATGATATTTTTGGTGTATCCTGGTTGATGAAGCCGTACAGGGGCCGTATTCACAAAGCATTTTATCTTACCGCTAGGAGTGCTCCTAACTCGCGCTAAAACATTTTACGTAGGAGTTTTTTCTTAAAAGTTATTCACAAAGCCGCTGAGACCTACTCTTACTAAGGATAAATCACAAAGAGTGAACTAAGAGTGACGCGCCGTTGCTATGGATTACGTCAATTCTCGTGCACGAGTTTAGAGGCGGTCAGTTCGGTGATTGGTTGTTCAGACGAGCCCACTGAATCACCGAAAAACAAGGAAATAGCCTAGGCTAGAAATGAATTCCTATTAAGTAGTTATAGTGCAGTTAGCAGAATACACGCATGATGACAATTTTGTGCAGACCACGATAATGACGTTGTAGCCTGCACGTTCAAGAGAGAGATAAAGAAAACAATAAAAATACGTAAAATTTAAAAGAAAATAAATGTTATGAACTACCCAACTGTTGACTGATTTGTGCCAAGGTGTTTACCTAAAATGTGTTTTCAAAGTGATCCCTAAATGCCTGTCCACTCGGTTCCACACGGCCAAATTCATTGTCATGTTGATCGCCATCATCATCATCATCTAGCCTGGCTAATCATCATCATCGTCTGGCTGTGGAATGTTCCTCCGCTTGCAGAGGTTGTGTAGAATGGCACATACAGTGATTACTGTGCTTGCCCTCTCTGGGGTGAGGCGTATTTCGCCGTGGAGGACATGAAACCGACGTTTCATCTGCCCGATCCTCTCTCCACAACATTTCATGCATGTTTGTGTGCTCTAGCGTATATGGAAGAAATCAGTAAACAATAATAAATATGGATTCAACAAATAAAAGGCGTCAAAGAGCGAATACGATGTGTTTTACGCATAGGACTAAGGTTGAATCCCATTACTTGGCTCGCTTCAAAATCTCAGCCCTAACCCTCGCTGTTGCGCGTTCACGCGCCGTGGAGCCATGTCCCAATACCATTTTAAAGGTAGCTTAAGGGGTAGGGGGAGGGCTAACATCCCCTCAAAATTGAGATTTTCGATGGGCACCCTCAAAGCGCTTCAGTTGTGTTGAAAACGGAAAATCAAGAAATATCCTAGACAAGATGGAGGGCGAAAAGATGCGACAGGATTGGAAAAACCCAAATGTAAGTGTTTTCTCTGTAATTAACTAGTAATTATTTTATTAATTATACTCTGCAGCCCGGCCGCGGGCTTCGAAGCCCGGCCGTGGACTCTCGGAAGATCGCGAAAGTCCGCGGCCGACTTTCGCGGAAGATCGCGAGGCCGACTTTCGCGGGCCGCCCGACCCCGGTTCTCGGCCGGCAGCCCGGCCGTCGACCGGGCTCTGCAGCCCGGCCGTCGACCGGGCTCTGCAGACCGGGCTGCATATCATGTCGTATGATATCCAGATCTTCCATGTTCTAGTGACTCCAGGTTAAAAATAAGATTTATACTAATATATTATATTATATTAGTAATATTCTATCAGTAATATTATATATACTAATATATTATATTATATTAGTAATATTACATGGTTAATCAATGTATTTTTTGGCAGTACTATATTGTGTACATAGCTATTATATATTGTACATAACATATGGCCATATCAACCAGTTCTGGCATATAATTTGTTGAGTCCACTGCCACCAGCCCCCCCCCCACCTCTCCCTCATGCTCCTCCGCCCCAGGCACCTCTTCCACCACCCCAGACACCCCTTCCAAGAGGAGAGTGCCAGGGAGCAGGCGATGCATGAGGAGAGCGAGGCAAAGTTGGCGGAATGGTTGAGAAGATGTGATTCTCCACCATTCTCTCAAAAGCTGAGAGAGAGAGTGTGTGTGTGTGTGTGTGTGTGTATTTTTAGGTGTGCGTGTGTGTGTATTTTTAGATGCGTGTGTGTGTATTTTTAAATGTGTGGTTCAGTGTTTCTTATTTAAATAAAGTGTTTCTTCTAAAGTGTTCTTGTTCATAACCGATTATTATCTAAGGGTGCACTCACACTAGGCCATCTGGCCGTGGCCGTGGCCTAACCATGCTCAAATCTGCCAGTGTGAGTGTGGCCAGTCTGGTCAGGCCGGGCCAATTTGGCCACTTGGGAGAGGTGTGCTGCTACGGCACGGGCCGCTACGGTACAGATGCTAATGAGCCGACACGCGCACACGCACGGCTACGCAACCTGAGCTGGATGACGTATAGTCAATGCGACGACCACGGACATAATAAAGGCGACGAGCCTTCTTTCCCATTAAACGGTAAACATCGCGTCAAGCAGTTCAACTGTTGGTGTGTTCTCTGTGTTGTTGTCCATTGTTGTTAAAACTCTGACTGGCGGCAGACTTTATTATGGTCCATGCAGCGGACGCTTGATGATGTGTTACGACGTGATGACGTATGTACAAGAGCCTTCCGTGGCCAGGCCACAGCTGCGACGGCCAACGGCCACGGCCAGATGGCCTAGTGTGAGTGCAGGCCAGAGAACAATGGGGCCATTTGAGCACGGTTAGGTGTGAAAACGGCCACGGCCAGATGGCCTAGTGTGAGTGCACCCTTATACCACCTTTAACATGTAGCTAAGTGACATTCAAAATAAAGGTATATTACGAGGGACAAATAGTATTAATTATTATTCTTTTTTAATACTTTATTTAAACATGCCAATTACAAAATATAAATACCATTTCAGGTTAAACATCTTTACAATGGGTCTTGCTCGTTGCCCGAGACAATGGCAGCCAGTCTGTCTCTTGTAACATTACCAGGGGTCTGGTTATCTGCTATGGGGCACGGGGAGGCCATGATGACGTCACAGGGTAGGGTTGTCCCATTTGGTAGGGGATCGGTTAGGGGTAGCAATGAGGGGTAGCAATGAGGGGTAGCAATGAGGGGTAGCAATGAGGGTTAGGGTTGAGACAGTGAGCAAAGAAACGGGATTGGGCCTAAGCGTAATCTGCGTAATCACTTACATGTTATACTTTAACTGTGCTCCCGGTTGTGGATTGAGGTAGGGTGTCTTCCACGTCTTGCATGGATAGTCACTGTCACCCAGCAAGTGACACCCAACTGGTACATCTCAAAAAGCTGCCTCAGACCGCTCACCATTAAAATGCGCGAATCATGGGTAGCTGAAGATCCAGGCCACTTTGCAACAACATCCAGTAGGCTATGTTAAAATTTGCATCAAAAACAACCTGCGTGTTGATGGAATGCACTTTCTTCCTATTGACGAACACGTCCTCGTCTTTTGATGGCGCAATTATTTTTATGTGCGTCCCGTCAATAGCACCGACCACACCGGGCATACCTGCAATGAAGTTGGCTTTGATCTTGTGTAATTGTTGAATGTCCAAAGGAAAGTTTATGGCACGGCTGACTGATGGTTGCAATAATTTTAAATCGTCGGCATTGCAAAGTTGCATTTCCCCTGTTGCTAAATAACGTAGTGTGGCCAAACATTTTATTTCGGGACTAATCGGATTATTCCTGTTAGGAATAATCCGATTAGTAATCGCATTATTTTTAGGAGTTACTCCTAAATTCGCCAGTTAGGACCTACTTTTAGCCCTAAGATCCTTTGTGAATACGGCCCCTGACGTCCATTTTTGTGTGCATATTATGCTTGTGGTTGTAAACCCATTAACAACTGCCGCGTACCTGTGTGAATTGTTTACTGTGTGTGTGTCTGTGTGTCGGCTGGTCCCTGCAGAAGCATGCAGTGGGGGCCGCCTCCACCGAGCGTGACTTGGAGGGTTTCTGCGATGCGTTGAACCGTCCAGAGAGGAGAAAGCACGGCGTGTTCAGCTCAGTGGCGCGTCACCCGTCTGTGCCCTCGGAGCGGATCTACCACAGCACCCTGGCCCAGTGGCCCCGCGCCACGGTCAGTCACTTAAGACTCACTATTCAGATTTTGTTACATTTTGCTCAGAAATTGCTTTGTGGGGACAGTTGATGATGATGCATGAATTGTTTATCAGACTAACACTCTCATAACACTCTTAATTAACAATAATGATTTCATGTTTATTGTTATTCAATCATTCATTCAGAATAAATGCCGGTTCAATTCAGAACTCAATCCAAAGAAAAATTATCTGACCAACTATTTCCTGTTTTTGTATCTCTCTCCCTTTCTCAGGGATTACCGGGACCTGGGTACTATGAAGTGGGGTATCCGGGACGTCCGCTGAATCACAAACCACCTCCCTTCTTCTCGTCCTCGCCACGACGCTCTAAGCAGCAGGAAAGGCCGCTGACGGGATGCGATGTGGGTAAACATTAGACTGCATATACCTAGTCGATCACTCATCTATTATTAACACGTTCTCATACTTCTTTTTGCATAACAGCATTACATTAATCAGAGCCAGAGTCACATTGGGAGGCCCCAAATCCACACGATAACCTATTTCAAAGTTTTCACAAGATCATATCCAAAATGCCCACCAATATCCAAGTGAAACACGGACACTATCTATTCCCCTTCTATTACGGTCCACTGTTCTGTCCTGTCGGAGATGCGTGGGCAACAGGGTGGGCAAAGTAACACTTTCCAGCGTATCCCAGGGTCCCGAGGCGATCCCAGGCCAGCCAGAAGACCTCTAGATTGGAATTGGTTCTGGTTCCGGTGAACTGCAAAGCTGACTGTGCCTGGTACACCTCTAAAGGGAGGCATTAAGGGGACTCCCTTTCAATGTTTTACTATGCTTATCACTGTCTGAATAAGCACTCTTTAGAAGAACATTAATTTCTGCCAGTCATTGCTGTCTCAAACCATTAGGATCCCATCGTTAAAATGTCAGAATTACTTGTTTACCAAAAGAGACGGACAGTCTGGCTTAGGTATGTGAAGTGGGAGGCGGTGAGCCAATATGTTCTGTAATGGTTGCTGTCTCACCAACAGAGTGGTGTTGGTCCCGGAGGTTACAACTTGGACTTTAAAGAGGGGAAGAGATTTAGAAGCCCCACGTCTGCTTTCAAATCATCCACACCGAGATTCCCCTCTCAGCCCCTCAGGGCCAAACACACGCAGTAAGAAGATGGATTCATCGCTTTATTATACACATCTATGGACATTACACAGTTCAAATGAAATTATGATATGCATGTTTGTTTGTGTTTCAGAGAGAAGCTACGGCCGGGGAATCCTCCTTTAATGTATTGAAGTACATTTAAGGTTTCTTTAATTATTTTATTCCAAAATAATTAAGAATGTCATCCAGGAGAAGGCTATTTATTGTAAAATGTGAATTTATTAAAAGCTTGAATCGAAAGGCAAAGCCAGTTTTGTCATGCCAGTCCAGAGTTAACCTCTCATACAAAATCTATACCAGTTTACAAAATAGTTTCTTTCAGACTTAACATTTCATGATGTCCACATAGAGATATACGCATATCAACAATCATATATCCATATTGAGTTGAAAATGTACATTTAAGAAGTTTAATGGCACTGAGAAGTGACTTGTAAGGTTGGAATGGTAAACACTGCTAAATCCACACTAATAATCCAGTAAGACCACTAAACATGATGGGCACTGCAGCTCTACAGACACAAACAAAGGAATGAAAATAATAATAATGCAAAGGTAGTTATTTGCACACTTCATAGTGTAGGAACAGAGACCAAAAATCATGATCATCAATCATTACATGACATCATTTCATGAATCATTCATGAAAACTTATATCAGAAGTTAACAAAATGAGAAGGGAAGAAAGCATTTTAACTTGTAAAGAGGAAACTAGAAAGCAGCACATTAATCGTAGCTATAATTAATATTAATGTGTGCAGGCACATCAAACAGTATTAGTTCATTAGCTGGTATGTGTATTTTTGAGGCCCACATGCTCCTTGAGAACCATGAAGAAGTGCGAGAAAAATAAATATTCTATTTTGAGAGTGGTATACAACACGTCCTTCACCATTACGCTAACCATTGGTTCTGCCCATTGTTTGGGCGAAAAGCTAATTAATGTACGACAATGTATGACTATGTCCAAACATAAGCAGGTCCAGTTTTAGTGACGAGCCAACTTGCAGATCTTGTTGTACACCTCAGGGAACGCATCATTACAGCCAAGCTGCTCCCTCAACTTGTGGTACAGCGTTCCATCAAACATCTCCCAGAATTCCTCTCTGTCCATGTATACGTCTGCATACAGCATCTGGAACCTACGGGAGAAGCATAGCGTTGTCACAACCGACAAGATTGGCTGAACACACAATTCAAAAACATCACATTCTTTAATTAATGGCTTAGGCAGATATGATACTTGTGACAATTCTAAAATAGCTTGATGCGAGCAAGCTACAAAAGTAAGGAACCAAGTTAGTGGAATAGCTAAAATAGCTGTGATGCTAGCTAGTGTCTAAATAGCAACGTCTCTGAAGTCCTACCCGTGGACGTCTCTGACAAACTTCTCGAGCTGGCGCGTGGACGCCTTGGCCTCAAAGTGTTTGACCCTGGGCTCGCCGTACGCCCCGATGTCCACGTAGAGCTCCTCCTTCTGCTGGGCCTTGGGGTGCACCATGCCTCTGCTGGGCAGCAGCATGAAGGGACACAGCCACAGGGGGTACACCTGGCACAACACAGGATGAGACCACCAGAGGTTAGCTTCATTCTTTTTACACCAAGCTACGATTCCCAATTAAAGCCATCCACCAGACTCCTTCAGAGGGAGAACATGTGGATCACTGCTCCCCCTCCTCCCATATGTACCTGGATGTCTTGGTGGAAGCGAGTGAGGGCCGTCTGGAGGTGTCTCATGGGCACCAGCATGTCCTGGACCACGTGGTGCTGCTCATACAGCCTGCGGATGGTCTCTCCCTGGGTGAGCTTCAGCAGGGAGATCTTGGGAGGAACCATCCAGCCCAAGAGCCAGCGGAAGACAGGGTGGTTGCCAAAGGGAATGATGTCCTGGACACACACACACACACACACACACACACACACACACACACACACACACACACACACACACACACACACACACACACACACACACACACACACACACACACACACACACACACACACACACACACACACACACACACACTAAGGTGGGGAGCAAGAATCCATGCGCTAGCCAGTTCAATTCGATTTTTAACAGCAGATTTTTAACAGAGAAAGGCCTTGAGGGCACAGACGGCGTCATCAAGCCAGGATACAACAACATCATGTCAATATTATTGTCAACTGAACAAAATCTCCCAAATTGTAGCTGCCCTACAACTGTAACCTTTTTCTGACTTCCTTTTTCTATTGTGTCTACACCCAATAAGGAAATCAGATCATGGCCTTTCTCTGTAAATAACTAATGCTTTGTGTACAGAGATGGCCCAAAAGACCAAGAGAGATCCTCCCCTGTCAGACCACCACCATGCATAATACATCCAACTATTTACAGTTATGGAACATAACCGTGTCAAACTCACTGTTGATTAATGTGGTGTGTGTGTGTGCGTGCGTGCGTGCGTGCGTGCGTGCGTGCGCGCGCGCGTGAGAAAAGCATTAGTGACTAATGCAGGGTAATGTTTGTTGGGGAAAGGCTTGGGGAAAAGAGAGTCCCAAGCCGATAAGAGGCACTATCTCACAGGTCTAATGTATGCATATGTCTGTGTCTGTTTACCTGCAACTCCCAGAAGATGCTGCGTGTGTGTCTGTGGTAGTAGTGTCTGAGTGGGATGTACTCCACGCCACTGCGGTCGTCTTTCAGGTAACCTTCCACGTGTTTGAAGAACCAGGGCTTAAAGTACAGACCTATCCGGTTGATCTGATGGAAAAGACAGACAGAAAGACAGATGTTAAAAGTATCCTCGACAGGACACATTTGCCCCTTTTCCACCAGCAACTCGCCTCGACTAAGCCCGCCTTTTTTTGCATTTCAATCACCAAATTGAGATACCTGGTACCAGGTACTTTTTTAGTCTCACCTCCGTCGAGGTTCCAAGCGAGCTGATCTGATACTTTTGTGTGACACCACTGGACGAGCGCAACGTCCGAGCCCGACACCCGACACCCGGTGTTGTGCCGAAAATGGAATCCCCGTCTGATATCGCACCACATCTCTGCGTTATATCTATCATCCCAAGATGAGCAACTTATCACTGAAAGCGATATGTACGATTTTTTCTTCAGACAAAAAGAGGGCTTATGTTTATAGTCCTCTGAAGAACAAGTCCAGCCTCCGGGGCTCCGGTTCCCTCTGTCAAATTTCTATGGGAAATAACATGGGGTTTTATGAATGATCGTAGATAACAAACTCTGTAGGTGGCGAAGAAGTAAAAGCTGTTTCACGTTTTGAACTACACACTTTTTCCATCTGGTTTCGACTGGGTTTGGGATTTTCGGTGCCGTTAAAGAGAGGGGGTGCGATTTCAGATGGGGATTCCATTTTCGGCACAACACCAGCATCTTTAAATACTAGCATCAGCATTCAGTCAACAATCGTGATTTATTATTGAACACGGCAGGATCAGCGCCCAAGAACACGCCATGGACTATGACAGAGGTGGAGATGCTCCTGTTTGTTGCCCTGTCTGTTTATGTTTCGCATGGCAAATTGAGCAGGTACTGTCGGTGGAAAAGAGGCATTTCAGACCATTTTATAAGAAAGAAAAAATAGAAAGTTGGCTCACAATTTGCACATGTGATGGATGTTTTGTAAAATGTATTCAAGGCGCTCACACTGCTGCTCCTGCTAAATAGACAAACCTGTTACTGCTTCCAATAACTACAACTTCCTATGGCCTTTGGGACTGCGGTCAAATCACAATTCACAAACCATCCATTCCCTTTAAAGAAGGGACAGGAAAGATTTCCTCTAGCACGTTGCCTTGGCTAATAGGTACACAGGAGGTGAAATAGTACTACATGACAGTTGATGATCCAGAATGTGAAACAAATGTGTGACAGTATACAGCATGGAGTCAGTTTTAGAGTTTGTCCTTGCTTCTACGGTCCAGCTCCCTCATCAGCCATTGGTCAATCAAGATGTCCGTTCAGCCTTTGGACTCGTGTGAAGACAAATCCGCCTGGTGATTGGCCTGCCCAGACTGTCAGGGACTTTTTCAAGGCTCTCTCGTAAAACAAAGGTCTAACAAGAGAGATTGGTAATCGAGTACGGCTGCAGCTCACCATTATTATTTCATATTCAATTCATTCTTCCATTCTTTTTTCGATAATTCCTAGAGTTTATAAAATGTAATATATAATGGCAAAGGCCAGCCAGCCAAGTTACCAAGTCCAAAGTGTCTTAATCCATGCTTTATCGAGCAAGCAATAAAAACAAAACTATACCCTTTATAATGGTCCATGAACCAAATATTTGAATTGAACTTCAACATTAAGCAGCAAGTGTTTGTTCTTTTTACTTGAAAAATGACTTAGACAATTGATAGATTATCAAAATAAGAGTAGACAAATTTTCCCAAAATTTGCAGCTCTAAAATCGAGGCTACCAAGGAACTATCGGCCCCCCATCCACCCACCTTGTCAGGCTCTGCGTGGTCCGTCATGGTTCCCGTCATGATGACGGCACTATCCAGAGAGTACTGCAGGCCCTCAACAAACGTGTTGCCCTTGTTCTGCGACGCCTCGGTGAAGCACTGGCAAATGTTCTCGAGCCCTCGGACCGGCTCGTAGCACAGCTTCACCCACTGCTTGGCCGGGACGATCTTGATCTCCGCGGCAACCAGGAAGCCCAGCGTACCGCAGGACCAGGGAACAGCGTGGAACAGGTCTGAATTCTCCTCCTGATGGGGAGGGAAAGGTGGATAATAACTTTAATTTACAGTTACTACACATCACTTAAGGGAATTCTTTATAAGAATCTGTAAGTACTTCTTATGAACGACCCATCTGGCCGTAAGTGAACTTAAGCCTTCTAGAGCTAGCGTACTGATAGCAGTGTAATGCAAGCATACTCGCACTGAGAATAAAAACGAACTAAAAACGTACAAATTATTAATAAGCTGAGGCCATTGGGAGTGCACTTAGACGTCACGTCCTGCCTTCTCCAAGGCAAAACCATCTTGGTTCAAATATATTAACAAAATCCGTCCAAAGGCAATACAGAGGTTTAGGTGCGTTTGGGTCATATCGGTCGATGCTGTGAGAATGGCCGTTGATACCTTTGTTTAGTGCCATTTCGTACTAAAAAGACACCTATTTAAATCCCATTTGTCAGGATACCAAGGTGTTCTGAACGTCACCTGTTGATGACCAGAAACTTCAAATCAATGTCAGTCTCAGCCTATGGGGGCTGATGAGACTGGTTCTTCTTACCTCCGTACAGCGAACCAGGCTGCCGTCAGCGAGAACTAGTTCAAATGCAACACAGATGTGCTGAAACAGCCCGTAAATATGAGAGGATGACTCGATGCCAGTACCCATCACCAAACCACCTGAGGGCGGGATGGAAAAAGAGGAGAGAGTTTCAGTTCCTTTTCAACATTTTCTAGCCATTAGAACATAGCCAAAGTCTTTCAATACATACTGTATTCTGTGATAACCGACATCTGCTAACGTTTCCATTATTGAGTCTATGGCTGGGTTGCACCAACATGGATTAACTCTTAAACTGGATTAATTCAAGGTTTAACTGTTAACCGTGTTGCACCAAACTTTAAACCTGGTTTAAACATAGTTTAATATTAATCCTGGTTATATTTAACCCTTTGGTAATCTCAGTTTAAACTCCATTTAAACTGAGATTAAATTTAAATCCGTTGCACCAGCAATTTCAAACCTAGTTTAATCCCGGTTTAACAGTTATATTTAAACCACCTCTGGAGGAGGTTTATGTTAGGTTTATCGCTGTTTTCTTGACAACATGGCTGCATATCTTCGCTGGATGGCGTTAGAGGAAAGAGTTCCTCGCAGGAAAATTAGAGATAGGTTAAAAATAGCGAGTTTTCACAGCGGTATAGATTCACCAAATAATCTGTCATATGCCTCAATGGGAAGGTAGGACCAGCTATCAAGCATCAAAGTCAGAGGACTTTCAGTTTCTGTCGCTGTATTCCTCTCTGCTGCGCCGTCATCGTCGTGGGTTAGGGAGGGGGTGAAATCTGCTGCGGGATCATATCAATGATTTTTTCCGATAGAGGGTCCGTAATCTATGGAAGCCCGTTTCCGCCACGTAAAAGAAAAAAAATGCAGGTCACAACTCATTATTTTGAGATAGTATCTCGTTATTTTGAGATAGTATCTCGTTATTTTGAGATAGTATCTCGTTATTTTGACATAGTATCTCGTTATTTTGAGATAGTATCTCATTATTTTGAGATACTATCTCATTATAATGAGATAACTTCTCAACAGGACCAGACCAGTCATTGTAGCCTAATTGTAGCTTATCCATAGGTGCTACATATAGCCTATTATTACAGTAGATTAGCTGGAGATGATGAACTCGATTATTAAAGATTATTTCAGACGGAGGTATACAAATGCTGAAATTTTGGCTCGATTATCTATGGAGCACAACATTAACATTAGTTAAAGAACTCTAGAAAGAGTGCTTCATAGAAATCAGCCGTACACCACCAGCGTTCAATACGTTGGTTCCCCGTGCTTGGACCTAGAGTGACACAGTCTGGGGAAATGCCGTTTTCACTGCCGTGAATAAAACTTTGCATTGCGGCAATGTGTGTGTTCTCCGTCCCGCGATCCAATCTCACTTTCAATGGGCGACCATGCTGCATCACTGAATCAATGAAATACCCCGCTATAAGACGTAGGTCGCTGTTAGTTGAGTGGGTGTTTAGCCAGATCATCTTTGGCGAGAACCCATCAATGCAACCACTGATGCATATCCCATACGGCTTCAATTTGTCATATCCATCTATGTGCCACACATAATTCGGGCCACGACTGACATAGACTCTACGTCTCAGACGGTGCCGTGCACGGAGATCCACGCCACCACCATCCATTTGACGCAGCAAGAGACGAACGGTCTCTCTGTCCGTGATGATCCCTGCCATCCAACACTTCTGTTGCATCCACCTGTAGCCATGTTGTTGGCCAGAGGACTGTAATTGGCGATGTATGAAATCGGCTACTTCTCCGATGTCCGCCTTATTGCGTCTTCGCCACAGCAGATTCCTATGAAGCACTCTTTCTAGAGTTCTTTAACTAATGTTTATGTTGTGCTCCATAGATAATCGAGCCAAAATTTCAGCATTTGTATACCTCCGTCTGAAATAATCTTTAATAATCGAGTTCATCATCTCCAGCTAATCTACTGTAATAATAGGCTATATGTGGCACCTATGGATAAGCTACAATTAGGCTACAATGACTGGTCTGGTCCTGTTGAGAAGTTATCTCATTATAATGAGATAGTATCTCAAAATAATGAGATACTATCTCAAAATAATGAGATACTATCTCAAAATAACGAGATACTATGTCAAAATAACGAGATACTATGTCAAAATAACGAGATACTATCTCAAAATAATGAGATACTTAACCTGCATTTTTTTTCTTTTACGTGGCGGAAACGGGCTTCCATAGTAATCATTGGTGGTGGTTCTCCGCCAGTTTTAAACATCCCACTCCTCTCATCTGCCGCATCCTTTTTTGCCTTTGCCTTTAAGTTCTTCCAGCAGGCTTTCAGTTGTGACTTGTCCCTCACCTCCTTAATGCCAGTTTAGCCATTGAAGCCTTCCGCTAACATGACCCAGGTCTCCTCCTTTTTTTTTTTTTCCAGCGTAACGCTGTCAGTCCTTTTATCCTCAATTATAATCCCAAAGTCCTCCATCAATTCCGACAGCAACATCTATTCAAATGTTGAAAAGTTCGATCCTCTTTGACGTGCCATCCCTTAATAAATGTAACAAGTGTTCACCGTCACTGTCAAGTGTAAGTGTCAACTGTAACAGTTAAGGTAAATTAACGGTTAACTTTATTCAAAAAGTGAACCGTTGTTTTTGTTCACGATGTAGGCTAGAAAAAAGAAAAACCAGGATATAAAATTGTGGATTATATTGTGCAATTTGTTCACATTTCGCCGGGATCCATCATGGCAGACTGAACACAAACTAATCCTATTTTAATCCTTGTTTAAACTAGGTTAACTAATCCAGAGTTAAAACTAAGATGTGCAACGCATCTCGGATTAATTATAAACCAGTTTAAACCTAGATTTACTAACCCTAGATTAACCCTAAACCAGCATTAATTTAATCCATGTTGGTGCAACCCAGCCTATGTGTTGGGGATGTACCTGCTAGCCCAATTCCTTCCTCGGAAAAAGCTCAAACCATTCAACCGGTGGCAGTGTTTGCCAGCTTACAGGTCATTGCATACGCATGCGTGTGCATGTTTAAATCGTGTCTGTGCGTGTTTAAAGTGCATGTGTGTGTGTTAGAGTGTGGACATCAAAATGAATACAGCATCCTAATGGGAAAACATTAGCCTGGAGATAAGCAGTTTATGGCATCAGGAAAGCTATTATGAAATTCGATCCCAGGGCGCTCCTGGTCCTACAGCCCATTTCCTCTCCATTTCTTTTGTGGAACTAAAACATAAATCGTCTGATGTGATTAGGGAGCCGAGCACGAAGCTGATTGGCAGGGAAGATGTAAATGGCATATAATCCTACGAGGAGCCTTGGAGGGCGCAAATCTGATGTCAAGATGCTTTGACAAATGCATCCACTCCGTCTGAATGTTAAAACAATACTTTTCATTCCTCACTCCCCTCCACACTTACTGGGTGTTTTCCAATAAGTTTTTGAAAAAAATGTTTCCAAAAGGGATGAATATGAAAGAGCAACAAGGAATAACTTTATAATGCTGAAAATTGTGACGCATAATTGTGAGTGATCGGGATGCCAGCGACCGACAGTTAAAGTGTTCTGGGTATGTGGTCTGTGGTCTGTGAATGTGCATGAAATAAGGCATGAACTGCAATAGCAGAGCAACTGAACGATACCGATTTTGTAAGCAGTAAAAGCAATTTCCAACGTTGATGAAAATGCTAGTGTGGACAACTTGATTGACATGAAAATAGTGTTTTTATATTAAGTTCCATAGTGGGGACATGAGTGAGAAAAAGGCACATCATCTTACTGTCTAAATGAGAACAGTGATGGTGTTGTGTACATACCCACGGTGAGGTCGTCTAACTCGGGCACCACAGGCAGTGTCCAGCCAATGGAGTTTAGGAGAGCGGTCACCTGACCCATGTTGGCCAGAGGCTCAACTCGTACCACCTGCCATTAACAGCACAGATCCAGCATTAAACATATTGTTTTTAGGGAGAAAAGCAGCCAACTATTTCAAAAGCTATGAGCAGCACCCAAGTGGAACTTTTAATAATGAATAATTGATAAATGGCAAAAATCTTTTAAAAGATGCTATAGAAAAGAGTTTAGAATATAACCAATGGCTGATTGGTTTTGGGAATCCATCTTGCCGGTCAATCACATTGTCAACACAGTGTTATCCTTTCAATGGCGGAGGAACGTTAGCCTGGTCCTACCAGACTCTCGTACTTCATTTCATTTGCACAGAAAGTCTGAAATTTAAAACTATTGGATCTGCCCAGTGCCACTCTGGATCTCCCATAACACCTAGCACCTTCAATCAATCCTCACAATCATCTTTTTATTTTATTACAATATTTTATTGATTTTTTCACAACAAACAGGAAAGACAGCACAGATATTGTAAAATTAATAAGAGTAAATAAATGACTAAACATTCATGGGTTGTATTCATATACACACAAGTTGTCAAAAGGAGAGAGTAAGATAATAATACATAAAAAGTGAATAGAAAATAATAATAATAATAATAATAATGAGAAAAAAGATGTCTATTGGTGAAAACAAAGCATGGGCGCCCTTTCTGCAGTAGGTCAACAATATCATCAGGAAGATAATCAATGAAGGGTTGCCAAACATTATAAAAGGAATTATCGTTACCCTTTAATGTAGCACTGAGGCGTTCCATAGGAAAAACCTTAAAGGTCTCTCTGTACCACTGTGTGACTGTGGGGGGTTTCCCATCAATCCACTGGAAAATAATGGATTGTATCTCCAGTAGCAGGAGTTTAGCCAGTAAAGTCTGCTGTCCAGTGGATAAAGAGAGTTGCTGTCTGGTAGGCATATTCAGGAGAAACAAGCCTGGTTCAACCTTTGTGGTTTGCCGAAAATAGAGCTAAGCTCCTTGGCAATGTTTTTCCAATACCTGGGTATCAAGGGGCATTGCCAGATACAATGGTCGTACGTTCCTACTTCTTTTTTGCATTTGATGCAAATGGGAGAAATCTGGGGATCAATCTTGTGTAAGAAGTGAGGTGTCCGCTGTAGTCTGTGCAATATTCTGTACTGGCTCTCTCTGAGTCTATTACATGTAAATAACTTCTTAGCAGATTCAAAGTCATCTGACCACATCTCAGCATCAAATTCAAACCCAATATCCTTCTCCCATAATTCCCGATTTCTGTAGGCATTTACACGGTTAACAAAGAAGAGTTTTTCAAAAAAAAAGGAGATTAATTTATTGTTTAAGGCAGTTTAATAAAAATTAAGAAGGAAGCTTTCAATTGGGCTTTTTAATGGTTGATCTTTTGGGAGTGTAAGATCAGATACAAGATAGAAATTGCTTGAGCCAGCCTGAAATTATCCGAGAATGACAGGCCCAGTTGTAATACAGAAAGTTGGGAAATGCTTGACCACCCTTATCTATTGGTAATTGCAAAGTTTTCATCTTTAATCTAGATTTCTTTCCATGCCATAAACTTTAAGTGGAAGCATTTGCATTGGGTATAATAGTCTAGGAAGTACATTAATCTTAATCAAGCTAATTCTACCCATCCATGATAGAGGGAGATCAAAACACCAGTTAATTTTTAACTGTTGTCAGAATTGGTGTTAGATTCAGTTTATACAACTCCTCAATATTTGCTGATATGCTGATTCAATTACAATTACAATTCGGCCATTTAGCAGACGCTTTTATCAAAAGCGACTTAATAAACAGTCGCTATTGTTTGAAGATGAAGCTGCTACACACCGACGGCATAGTCAACCATGCAAGGAGACAGCCAGCTCGTCAGTAGCAGTTAGGGTTAAGTGTCTTGCTCAGAGACACATCAACACTCAGCAAGGAGGAGCTGGGGATCGAACTAGCAACCTTCGGTTACAAGGCAACTGCTCTGCCTCCTGAGCTAAGCCGACCCAGGTAAGTAAAGCAGTTGTCTTCGGTTACAAGACAACTGCTCTACCTCCTGAGCTAAGCCGACCCAGGTAAGTAAAACCTGAAGTTGACCATCTGAAGGGGAAATTGACAAGAGCCGCCCCCAAAATACACCCAGTGGCAAGTCCTCCGACTTGTTAGGGGTCCGAGCAGCGAGGCTGCTTGGTCCCCTATTGTTTCTGTAAAGTTCCTTTTTTTTTTTCTCAAATTCTGTAAAAGTCATACTGCAGCCTATGCCATGAGTCGAAAACTCTTGACATTTTCAGGTATGGTTACCAATAACCCCCACCACCCATAAACCTAAATTTGTGGTACTGCACCCAAAGGTGGAGCTATTGTAAAAAAAAATCAGGAAGTAGGCTTATTTCTCCTCACCAGATTGACCTGGACTCAAAATTATTTTAGAATATTAATCTCTAGAACCAGTTGCATTTATAAAACCCTGAACACTTTTCCCACAATTTCATATTAAAGCTAAACATGATAAAAAGATTCAGAGGCTACAAAAATAATCAAAAATTCACCAAAATCGCCACATAAAATATTTAGACCAAGCCTCACAAAAATCAAACAGAATTTGTTTTATTTAGTTCCATTTGAGAAATATTGGCCAATTAAGTTGGAGCAATTAGCCCATCTTTCTTATAGGACCATTTTGTTATTGTATAACTACCATACAGCTATTATTAGGTGGATACCATCAACAGTGTACATTTTCAGATCTGTACTCTTTTAAGAAAGCCCTTAATTCTCTTGTGAAATGTGTGCTTGGAGTTTTCTTGATGTGTGCTTATCAATCGACATTTTCACCGTGTGAAAGAGGCTTCATGCAGTTCAGGAATGTCAGTGACCCAACGGGATAATGCCGTGTACTGGTGATCCTTAGGTCGAGAGTTGGAATCCTGATTAGAGCATTTTGAACAAGCGGAACATTACATTCTGTCATTGCCACTCATTTAAGGAACACAACATGGAACAGCACCTGTAATACATCAGGCAATCAACATTCCGGCTCATTAGTTTCCTGTCATATTTATATTTCTTCCGTTAGTGTTCTAGACTACAAATGTTTAATTTTCCCAGAATTTCAAAGATTTTTCCAGGTATAAGCTTTGAAGAAACCCCTTAATTCACTTGAGAAATGTGTGCTTTGAGATTTCTGGATGTTGTGTGCTTATCAATAGACAATTTGACCATGTGAATGAGGCTGCAGTTCAGGGGCCGTATTCACAAAGCATTTTATCTTACCGCTAGGAGTGCTCCTAACTCGCGCTAAAACATTTTACGTAGGAGTTTTTTCTTAAAAGTTATTCACAAAGCCGCTGAGACCTACTCTTACTAAGGATAAATCACAAAGAGTGAACTAAGAGTGACGCGCCGTTGCTATGGATTACGTCAATTCTCGTGCACGAGTTTAGAAGCTGTCAGTTCGATGATTGGTTGTTCAGACGAGCCCACTGAATCACCGAAAAACAAGGAAATAGCCTAGGCTAGAAATGAATTCCTATTAAGTAGTTATAGTGCAGTTAGCAGAATACACGCATGATGGCAATTTTGTGCAGACCACGATAATGACGCTGTAGCCTGCACGTTCAAGAGAGAGAGAAAGCAAACAATAAAAATACGTAAAATCTAAAAGAAAATAAATGTTACGAACTACCCAAGTGTTGACTGATTTGTGCCAAGGTGTTTACCTAAAATGTGTTTTCAAAGTGATCCCTAAATGCCTGTCCACTCGGTTCCACACGGCCAAATTCCTTGTAATGTTGATCGCCATCATCATCATCATCATCATCGTCTGGCTGTGTAATGTTCCTCCGCTTGCAGAGGTTGTGTAGAATGGCACATACAGTGATTACTGTGCTTGCCCTCTCTGGGGTGAGGCGTATTTCGCCGTGGAGGTCATGAAACCGACGTTTCATCTGCCCAATTCCTCTCTCCGCAACATTTCGTGTATGTTTGTGTGCTCGCAAAGAGCCAATACGATGTGTTTTACGCATAGGACTAAGCGTAATCTGCGTAATCACTTACATGTTACACTTTAACTCTGCTCCCGGTTGTGGATTGAGGTAGGGTGTCTAGAGCCACGTCTTGCATGTCACTGTCACCCAGCAAGTGACACCCAACTGGCACATCTCAAAAAGCTGCCTCAGACCGCTCACCATTAAAATGCGCGAATCATGGGTAGCTGAAGATCCAGGCCACTTTGCAACAACATCCAGTAGGCTATGTTAAAATTTGCATCAAAAACAACCTGCGTGTTGATGGAATGCACTTTCTTCCTATTGACGAACACGTCCTCGTCTTTTGATGGCGCAATTATTTTTATTTTTTATAAGTTATATATATTTTTTTATAACTTATCATTTTTATAACATTTTATTTCGGGACTAATCGGATTATTCCTGTTAGTCGGGGATGTTATTGCATCGCGCATTAACTCCACAATAAGTTGAATACCCTAACATTTTGTCTCGCAGGCATTTTAAGATTCTTTGTGAATAGGTCTTACTGAGTTAGGAGTCCTCTTGAGGACTTTTAAGCTCTCCTAGACTTAGGTGCTACTTTTAGTCCTAAAATACTTTGTGAATTGCTCTTAGTGAAAAAAGTTAGGAGTCCTAAATTTAAGAGTGACATGCCCATTATTTTTAGGAGTTACTCCTAAATTCGCCAGTTAGGACCTACTTTTAGCCCTAAGATCCTTTGTGAATACGGCCCCAGGTTTATAAGTGGAACATCTTTCCTTAAATATGACAATTATATGTTATATTTATATATTTTCCATTAGTGTGTTCTTGACTTTTAATTTTGCTCGGAGCCCGTTAATCACCGCTTGCGGTTATATTTATAATTAAATTTGTACCCTGGAATCATTCCAAATTGACTGATAATAGAACAGGTGTAGATCCCTCTGGATTGGTAATAAACAGTGTAAGAGCCATTTTCCTGTTTTTCAGTTATGTTGTAATGTCTGTGTTGACCACTGAGTGGTGTTGCCGTATTGCGGGTACAGGTGTAAAGGGGACGTAATTTGGGGTACCTCTGTTGTTTGACCCCGGAAGGGCATACGGTTTTTGACCGCAAGAAATACCAAGTTGTTGTTATGTCACTGAGGATCTATGAATGTATTCCGTGTTCCCATGCAATTGGTGTCATGGTGAGGAAATAAAAGGGTTGTAAACCGGAGACGATCGCACGGATCAATCATTGCTTCACGTACCTGCATAGTACTGGAAACATCAACACAGTGCGTCAACCAGGGCCCCGTTTCCCGAAAGCATCTTTAGCCTAAGTGGATCGCAGAGTGGGTCGTAAGAGCATCGTACAGTTTTCACACCGTTTCCCGAAAGCATCTTTGGTAACGAACGTCTTAAAAACGCTCACGAGTAGCTAACGAGTGCTCCAGGGTACTCGTAGGACGCTAAGAGCCTCGTTAGCCTACTATAGCCTCAGTGGCGTAGCCAGCGGACATTCCTAGTATTGAATGCGTTTTATTATAACACATTGGTAATGGTGTATCACGTGCGTCTGAGCCTAATGTGGGCCATTATGTTCTTAGTTTGAGAGAGACAGTCCAGGAAATGTTTGAGCAGGCAGGGCACTTAAAATGTGTGAGAGAAAGTGGGGGGGATTTGTGCAGACTGACATAGGCTACTCATAAAACGTAGCATAAAATAATAATAATAAAAAATAAAACAATTATAAAAAAAAAGATTATATTTTTTTATAAAAAACAAGCAAAGGAGCAGGCAAAAGGCTGGGATATGGTGGGGGTTGGTCACATTGACGGGAATGTTTAGTGACATGTGGGAGGGTGGAGGGGGTTAAAAAAAAGTCTCAATCACTCTTCGACGTGCATGAAAACCAGCCGCGTTGTTATGAGGGAGGCCGTCCTCACACCGATCTTCCTCGTCGTCATCGTCCTCAATGTCCTCCGGTTCAACCAAGCTACCCCAGTAGCTTAGCTGCAATGTTGTGCAACATAGCTGTCACACATATCACAGCGCATGACTTGGCCGGCGAAAACTGGAACCCTCCGCTGGACTTGTGAAGGCATCTAAAGCGCAACTTCCACCTCCCGATCATGCGCTCAGGATTAGGACTGCTATATATGTCGGCCTAAGCTTAATCAATTGTGTTTTAATATCTTTAGCATTCATATTATTGCAATCTATTCTTTTCGTAGGCTACACTGCGGTTGGCCTTGATGGGGAGATATTTTAACCCTTTTTAACCCCATTTTCCTCCGACATTCCTGCGTCTCCCCCTGCGTCATAGCCCGTTTCAGCACCATGTCAGTGGACAGGTACAATCCTAAGATCGTCTTGAGTGCAGCGAATGCGCGTTCACGTTAAGAGGAGTATCGGCAAACGCTCCAAAGAAATTATCGATGGTTCGAAAGCGCCCTCTTTCGAACCATCTTACGAGCGAAGATCCATCGATATCGGGAAACGGGGCCCAGGTCACCCGGGAGTCAAACCACACGGAGCACACACATTGGATGTCAGGCATGAAAACGGGTCAGGGGTGAAAAAGGTGAGAAGGATATTATCCCTCTAGGGGGGTCCGGGGTATCCTCCCCCCGTAGAATTTTTTTAATATTCTGTTCGAGCCTGCATGAGAGTTCAATGTTGTCATTAGCTGTTACGTCTTTCTGACCAATTGCAGTTCAAGGCCGACCTGGGCTGTACCACTTCGGGAGGGGGCGCTCAGTTACTCCCCTCTAGACAAAATCGAATTGGTTGCGACGTTGACCCGGCGCCCCCCGAAACGTTAACGGGCCACAGGGAATTCTCCCAACTCTCCCGATTACCACTCTGCGTGTGCGTGCGTGCGTGACTGTGAGTGTGTGCAGACGTTATTCAACTGCCTGGTAAACATGTAGGCCTACGGTAATATTCATACTGGTTTAAATAATGCATTTGATAGGCTATTTCCCATCGTTGCTGAGCAAGAGTTTTGTTCGAAAGTTCAGTGATAGAAAACAAATAATAGCCCGGGCTATTGACGTTTTACGGTACCACTGTCATGCACCTACCCGATGTCAAGTAGGCCGGGTTGAATTCACTGCGGGTCTCTCTTATGCCGCTTTTCCACCTCACATGTAGCTCGACTCGACACGACTCGACACGACACGACACGACACGACTCGACTCGACAGCAGCACGGGTCCTTTTCCACCGCAAATAGTACCTCCTGGACGTGGGCGGGGTCGGCTGCGCGAAAGGGCCGTGACGTATTTTTGTACGCGACGCAAACAACACCTACGCAACCCACACATGGACAGAACCCACATAACAACAATGGAGGACATCGATGCGATGGTATTCGTGTTCGTATTATTAGCTGGCATGTTGAAGAAGTTGAAGAAGTGGAATATGTTGGCTGCGGCGCTGCTATGGCTGTTACCAGCATGGTTGCCATGTCGCTCTCGTGACTTCGTCACACTCTCTGGCCAATCAGTGGCCGGCCGTCTGCCGACGTCACCTTTTAGCATCGGTTCAGCTCGCTTGTAACCCAGAATGAGGCGGTACTAGAAAAAGCAGCCACTTCAGGTACCAGATACCATGTTTTCGCGGTGGAAACGCAAAAAATGCGAGCCGAGTCGAGTCGAGTCGTGTCGAGCTGGTACCATGCAGTGGAAAAGCGGCATTATATCCATCTTACCAAAGATATTTTGGTACTGTCCTTCTCAACACTCTCTGATCTCACTAAAAGGCTAGCAGCACAAAACAGCAATATCGACGAGATGCGCTATGCATAGAGAAGAAAGAATACCGACGTTGATTTTGCCACATTTTGCAACAAATTATTCTAAATCTGCCCATACATGGACACGGCAGAATTTTGCGGTTTTCACTCGCTACAATGTTGCATCTGTGGCTGCTGGTAATTCAATCACAAAGAAGTAAACTCTACGGGGCTACTTTCAGCATTATGATGGTTTTTTTTTACGGCACAGCGATCCGGGGCTATTCCCAAAAGATCCGGGGCTATAGCCTCGAATGCCCAGGTCTAACGAGACGCCTGCTCGCGCATTCAAAGTTCTCCGTCGGGATGTCGGATACGCATTGCAATTCTCCGCCCGATCGATCTTATATGTTGACAACAAAATATTTGTAAATAGTTTTGTAAATAAACTTCCAAAGCTTTAAAAATCCTATTTGGTATTTTATTGGTCCTTTGCAAAGTAAACAACGTACAAAGTAAATAAGGTCCAAAGTCAAACCGAGTAGCGTTTCCAGAAAGGACTTTGTTAGAGGACCAATCACAGCCCTTACCGTCTCTGTTGCGTCGACTGATAGTTAAAAAATATTGGATGCGCACGTAAACTACGGAGAGGTTCTCCGACAGGCTCTCCATGTCTATTGCTGCGTTTTAATATCCATCCGTCTCGGAGGTCCGAGGACGTTGCCAAGCGACACGCCACTTGTCTTCGGACTGCGAACTCGCCATCTCGGTTGAACTCAGTGGTGGGCGAGCAAAATTCCGAGACAGAATTCAAGATGGCTGCGCCCATTGTGACTTGAAGTATGAACTGTTTTCATTGTGCTTGGACCACTTTGGTGGTTAAAATTAGGGCTGCAACTAACGATTATTTTAATAATCGATTAATCGATGAATCGGATAGAAAAAAATAAAAATAAAATTGGAATTGCCGCATCTTTATTCAAAAACTGAACATTACTTCAAATTCACAGTACAGACTGAAATGTAAAAACACCAGGTTATTGCTCCAACGTCCCGGAACTATTAAAAGTAATATTAAATAATAAAAAGATTAAAAAAACATAACTCGGATAACACAAAAAAGAAACATACAATGTATGATATACTTTTATATGTATATAAGGGATGTCCATCGTTAACCGGTCAAACCTATTGATACCATTTTCGAGACTCCTTGAAATAGAACTTGTAATATTGCTTTAATTGCTGATAAGATGATGATAGTTCAAGATAGGACATTAAACAGGTCATAATTAATTCTATCTTTACTATCTATTTTATATTACTGGGAAAACAAGTCTTCACCAAAATCTCAATTTTTTTTTTTTTTTTTACTGCTGCATTTGAACGCATCAATCGTATTTCTGAGCCGACCTGAACACATCACATTTGACACTGTTTGTGTAACGGGCATAGAAAATGGCTTGTGGTATAAAACAGTTCCCCCCCACCCATTTTCTGGTTTTAGCTGTTAATTGCAATAGCGGTTAATATTGACCCTATTGTATTATTTTCATGCCACTAGATGGTACTGTGCACTGTTGACATAGTGGGTTGCCATGGAGACGAAGCTCGAGTTAATAAACTGTTGATCGCTTGAGCAAGATTGAAAACGGTTGTTCTCCGCTTCATATTACCCACAGGTATGTCTAATTATATTCCATTGAAATGTGGTTAATCTATCACACGGTCTTATGGGCGGTGCGTTTGTTCATGTTGTGTTTGGGAGCTGTTTTGTGTTTTAAAGTGTGATTTATAGTGTTTTGAATGTAGTTAATAGCGGTTGACGCTGGTGAGCTGGCAGAAGCCGTTGGTGTCGTCAGTTGGTGTGCTATTTATGATGGACAATTATTGATGCATTGGTTTCTTTATTGTATTATTATATTCTACAGTCATGTAGATATGTGATATTTATACTGCCATCTATTTGTATATATATGCTGCTATTTATTTATGATATAGACAATTATTGATGTATTGGTTTCTTTATTGTTTTATTATATTCTACAGTCATGTAGATATGTGATATTTATACTGCCATCTATTTGTATATATATGCTGCTATTTATTTATGATATAGACAATTATTGATGTATTGGTTTCTTTATTGTTTTATTATATTCTACAGTCATGTAGATATGTGATATTTATACTGCCATCTATTTGTATATATATACTGCCATTCATTTATGATATGGACAATTATTAATGTATTGTTTTTTTTATTGTTCTTATTATAATATTTATATATATTATATTCTAAAGTATTTGACTCAGAAAGGAGTTAATAAACTGTTGATCGCTTGAGCAAGATTGAAAACGGTTGTTCTCCGCTTCATATTACCCACAGCCCAAACCAGCCTGTGGGCCTTGTACCTGCCCAGATTCCCCTAGATCTGGTGCCGGTAATATTTGTGACCATTGGTTAGTTGTTTTTTATAAGCTATCTATCTCTATATCCTGCCGATTTTAACATGGATTTAAAAACTGCATTACTATTTTTAACTCACGGGACTTTTTACACCGTCCGGTTGTGTGATTACTACCGCTGCTTTGAATGACTGTTGATGCACGCGGTGCCGACTCTGAGCCCGTCTGCACAACGTCTGCAGCAGCAGCAGCTGACAGAATTTTCGGTTGGACCACTAGACGGATACTGAGTTGAAGGAGTTTTTTTTAACCTAAAGACAGTGAAGGTACAACACTTTTATGTAGGCCTACAGTCCAGTTTTAAGATATGACAAATACAAGCTGTGGTCGCTCACACTGAAGCTCGCTGTGGGCGTGCATGAACCGTGAACCAACCTGTCGGCGGCTGGCTGTAAACAGTGCTGCGCCTATGGGTAACTTATTAATCGCGCGACACAACGACATTTAGTAATCGATTTTTATCGATTTTATCGATTCGTTGTTGCAGCCCTAGTTAAAATGGTAATTTCAATCACTCGTATTACTGCAATACCTTACTGCGTCCGTATCTCTGCCTATGTACACAAATATATTGTATTCGTGTGCAGCACTTTGGTCAACTACTGTTGTTTTAAATGTGCTACATAAATAAACTTGACTTGACTATGGCCTATAGCCTACTTATTTTGGAGCGCCTGGTCCTCTGCCAATGCTACCGCGACAACAGCTTTCCGGGTGGCGTCCATGTTTTCCTCCAACGACCGAGCGAAATAATAAAACGCTTGAAGTGTGGGCGTGGCGTCAGATCCGAGATCCGAGTCGGTTCGCAGAGAATACTCGAACGCAGCATTATTACAGCACTTTACGGAGGACTATAAACTGGCCGGCCTCTGAACCTACCCCCCCCCCCCCCCCCCCCCCCCCCACCCCATAAATATTTTTTCATCGAATCTACACGATTCACGGAGGTCACCTATTTTGGTTTCAAAACGGTGAATTTCGCCGAAAGGTGAGTGATTTTCATGCCTGTCACAGTGAGTGAACGAACTGTCAGCGAGTCAGCGACTAGTGGGTCTGGGAGGAGTCGAGTTTGAGAACGAACAAGACGAACAAGACGAACGAGAGAGAGGAACCAGTTCGGTTTGTTCGTCTTAAAGATTCGTTCATTCGAACTGATTCGTTCGCAACTGAGCCACCTCTAGCCCGAACACTGTACCTTCCACATCCGATATCCATTTTTCCGTCTCGACGATGCGTTTGGATTGGATTTTCCAAACGCTTGTGGATATTTTTTCCAGAGTGCCTGATATCACCGAAAGCTTCTTTTCTATAATGTCACTGAATTGTTTTGTGACCTCGCGAATCAGAGCTGTGGTGTTTGATAGCGTTTCATCGCTTCTCTGTGGAGAGTGGGCCTGGCTAGCAGTCGAATCCACTTGGCTAGCAGCCGTCTTTCGTGATTGAAGTTTTGGTTGTTGAGACATTGTTTGAATCTCAAGTAGCCTTTCTTGTAGCCTTTAGTTTTTGCACTGATCCAGTTATAAATAAACTGAAATGGGCGTATGAAAAAAATAAAATAATTAAGGTTGTGTGGGAGCGGGAGCTCAGCGAAAACACGCCACATAGTCAGCCATCGTCACGTGACCCCCCACAATCATCATTTTAAAATTATGTTCCGTTCTTAGCATGTAGTTTAGAACAAATCAAGAATATATATTATAATAAAGGATTATGATAAAGGTAGATTTTGAATAGTGTTGATATTTACCTTTTTTATAGTTTAACATGTGTTTTTGTGTATTCTGTAGCGAGTTTGAACCCTGAATCCTGGTGCTGTGAAGCAGCCGTGCTGCCAACCGCACACATCTGTGAGGGCTAAAAACTGCACCATGTAGGTATACACTGCACCCGCTTTTAGCCTGCACCCTGGTCCTTACAGATGGTGGGGTCGGGTGACTCAGGGCTTTCTCACCAAAAAGAACCAAGAGCCAGTTCCGGGCTGCTGCTAGGGCCAGTTCCAAACAGGTTCCAGCCTTATCCCAGTTAAGAACCAGTTGGTTTCACACCGGCCAGAGCCAGCCATGGAGCCGGCGTGAGCAACGTCATGACGTCACTGCAGACTTCTCCGCTTTCCCAGCAACCCTCCCGCCCTGCCGGCCCGGAACTGTACAATAAGAGGAAGAACCCTCGCGCCAGTTTCAAACACAACAACAATTTCGTCTTCGATTCAATCCGTGTATGGTTCGTTCTTTGAATATTCCGATTTAAAACAAAATCAGAAAAAACAATTAACAGTTGTTATTCGGTTTTTCTGATTTGGTTTTGAAGCCGAAAAAGGGCAAAAGGAATATTTTTTAAATCAAAACGGGAAAACTGAATAATCCAGTTGCTTGTTTTGTTTGCGTGATATTTAGATAAAACCGCAATGAATGCCGGGAAAAGGGCACGCGGATTTAAAGAAAATACATATAAAGACGTTTCAAACGTTCCATCGAGTCTCTCGCATTCTACAATGGCCAGCTTTATTGTTTTCCGTGGGAGCCGGCGACTTAGTCTGCGAGTGGACGATCTGAAACTAAATCGGAAACTAGATTTCTTCTTCGAAGGTTGTGCTCCACACAGAACCTCCTCACCGTCATAACGGAGCACTTCGGAGCACCAGATTGCTTTAGAGCGGTACTGATCGCGTCGTGTGTCTTTCCAGTGTCAAATAGTTCACGAATAAAATCACCATAAGGTTCAAGTGCGGCCATAACTAAGGCTAAATATAATTAGACAGTCTATTGCTGGTTGGCTCTTTTTTCTTCCCTGCGTTCTGCCTTCTGGTGTAGCCTATATCTATAAATGTATCTATTTTTGTTTTTCTGTTTCGGGTTTAAAAAACCAACACACAAAACACACAAACACAAATAAAATGCAGATTATTTGTTTATTCCTTTTGCCCTTTTTCCGATTCAAAAACAAATCAGAAAAAAACAAAAAGACTTTTAAATCGGAATATTCAAAGAACGAACCATACAAGGATTCAGGTCCATTGTTTACTTCGGTGTTTTAAAAATGCCGGTCTTCGTGGTCTTCCTGTTTATGAAGGTACAGATAACCCTGCCCCCGGCGTAAAAGCGGTTCTAGTTCTAGCCCAGCTCAAAAGTGGGGCTGGAGTTGAACCGGTTTTTAGAGGCCGGAGCCGGTTCTCTGGCGGTGTGAAACCAAAACCCTGGCCCTAGCTCCGAACTAGCCCGGAACGGGTTCCGATTTTGCGGCGGTGTGAAAGGCCCAACAGTGGTGAGCAATGCTGCTCACCAGCATAAAGGATCCTGCGTTTAATACAATGGATACATCATTGTTATCATGAACTGCGATAGTGATAGTAGTTGCCTACCTCAAACCATAATGCTGATTCTGTCTTAGTGTGATGATTGGATGACTGGACGCTTGCATCCTCCCCCCCCCCCACCATCCATCACATCTACACCACCATAGATATTACACATTTTCCAGCAATTGGTTTTTACTTCAAATGTTTGCTTGAAATGTGCATTATGGCACTCATTGCAGTCCTAAGTCACAGTCCCTCAAAAGGTTTCTTCCTTGATAATTAAGGGATCATTTTCCTTGCACTTTAGAGAGCTTAGGGTTAGTGGGTGATGCAACATATGGCGTGTGAAGCCCTTTCAGCCATTAACTTTGATTTAGAGTGATACAAATTAAATGTCTTCACTTTGTAATGTTCACTGATCCCTTTTTCAGTTTGATCCCCCTCAGCCTTGCATCTACCTGTCTCTTGATGTCCACGTCCAGTATGTCCATCATGTTGATCATGATGTTCTTGTTGGTTTTCTTGTACTTGGCAACTCGGAGGGACACGGTCAGCCAGCCTGGTCTCCCCGTGCACATATGGGTCTTGGCCCCCTCTTTCCTCCAATCGCTTATCTGGAGAACGAGCACAACCAAACATGGCATTGCGTTACACAGAGCAGCAGTAAAACAATGTAACACACACAGCTAGATAAGATACCAGTGTTCCAGATAGTACGTTATCTATGGTACGTTCGGCCAACAGCCTCTGATTCTTATGGTTTAACCCTTTACCAAGAAAAACTATACCAGAAATAGTAAAGTTTGACAAAATAGTTTTTTCTGTAAAGGGTTAACAATTAACCTCCTGGTTATATAACTATAAATACAGATGAGACTGGACTCAGACTTCAACTTGTTTATGCATTTGGTTACAGATTTGTTGTTTACAAGGAAAGCCTGAAAGCAAAGGTTTTTAGGAAAAGTTTCTGTGTTGGAGAGAAAGACAGATAATGTAGAAAGGCATAGATACGAATGAAATACAATATAGGAACACACACACACACACACACACACACACACACACACACACACACACACACACACACACACACACACACACACACACACACACACACACACACACACACACACACACACACACACACACACACACAATTATTATTTCAGTCTAGTTGTGCTCACCTGCCGCTGAATGTCTTTGACCCGTTGGTCATGCAGTTTTGGCGCTGAGCACATCTTGAATATTATCCATGCACGCAAATAATAATACACGTCGAATACAACGGAGAGCGGTAGCAGGAATAAACACACAAAAATCCATCTTTGATGAACGATCACGTAATCGAGTCCCTTTACTTTAATCCATAGTAGAAATAACACTACCAGGACCCCTAAATACATGAACGAATCCATCGCTATACCGCCCACGGCCTTCTCACCAGCTATTTTCTTTCGTAATGATCAAACCAAACAAACACCCTAAAACAGCTTCTACTCTTATTCACGAAAAACAACGAGCCACTGCACTGGTGTATGCAGCAGATCTCGGCGAAACATTGAAACCATGGAGCTATTAAGATTGAAACGCTTGCTGCACGATCCAAAAACCTGACACTTCTCTACCTCACTTTACAACGATAAGCATGGCTAGGTGACCAGCTAGGCCCACCCCTTCTGCGCGCTGATTAGTTAACCGTGTGGCTAGAGGGTGACTCGAGTCTTACAGCATGCCTTTCTGGACCAGTCACAGAGCAGCAAGCGTGTCACACCATCAGCCCGTTCCTCGTGGCTCGATACATTTGTTTAGTTCAGTCATGCGTAACTCCAACCAATCATGTAACTATAATACGGTTTTCAGAAAGAAGACGTAACGCATTCTAGTAAATGAGGGGACGGATGGACGGATGAAAGGAATTAATAGGGTAAAATGCAATTGAATAGACCCGAGTAGTTGTTTTATGCATCATAAACAATAAGAATCCAGTTGTTTTATTGCAATTAGCCAATTTCTTTTAATGACATTAGTGTTTACAGATCTGACCTTGACTTTTAGAGAATATCTCACAGATGACAATAACAAAATATCGATATGGAGCTATGCATTGCTATACAGGGGTAGAATCAAAGTTGAACATAATGTCCTATACACACAATGAACAACATAAATATTAGGCCAATTTGTGTGTTCGTGGTAGGGCTGTTGTGAAAAAGTTTCAAACATTTTAAAGTTTTCAAGTCGGCCTAGTTGGCAGATTATTTTTCTCCACGTTTCAAATTTCCCACAACATTGAACGAAAGAGTTTGTATTCTTGAGGGAAATATTGGAGAAGGTTTGTTGTCAAACATATAGGCCTACACTTGAAACATACAAAAAAAGTAAAAAATGTAAACGTAGTGTTATGGTTAAACGATGCTGAACCCAAGAGCAGACGGAGACGAAGTTGAGTTGAAGGAAAAAGGGTTTATTGAACGAGGCGAGGAGGCGGGTATTGGATGAGGTTGCCGGGGAAGGAGCGAAGCAGGCGAACTGGAGTGAGGGATCCGGATAACTGCAGGCAGAGGAAAACAGAGTTGAGTCGTGGACAAAAACTACAAAAGACGAGAGAGCGAGAGCGAGAGCGAGGTAACACAAATACTAGAGCAAGGCGTGTATCATTACCACAGTAGTGCGTAGTACGATCTGGCACCGACAGCAGGGAATCCAAGGGTTTATGAAGGGGAGTTGATTGGAGATGAAGACCAGGTGAGCATGATTGCAGAATAGGTCCAGGTGTGAAGTGAGACAGACAGGAGGAGTGGCAGACCCAGGAGGTGGAAAAAAACACAGCAAACTGCTGTGAACACAACACGTAGAAGGAGTAAAATGGAGTATTGGTAATTTCCCACATGATTGGACTTGTATAGGCCAAACTGCAAAAAAAAAAAAAGTAGCCTATATCTGTCATTCTCTCCATCACCTCACGTCTCTCTCCTCCTGCTCGACTCACGCACACGCGGATAAAGTGGTCCACTTTGAGAGGGTGGGGCGCCAGTAAATGTTCCTAAGTGGGGTCTGTCGCTCCCTCATCCATCTGCAGGGATGATCATCAACCACCCGGACTGCAGAGCTTTTAATACAACTTCCAGTCAATGGTCTTTTCCTTCCGAAGGATAGCGCGGATATCTGTACAGTACAGGCTAATATGTGGACGTAAGGGTTAGAATCTGCATCCTCCTGAGACCGGGAAGCCATGGAAAGGTAGTCTATATGCAATTGCATTGCTTTTCTTTATGATCTTTGGTTTGTTTAACTTGTGCGCGATTTATTCTTTATTTCATTTGATTAAGCATTAGTCAATCACTATTATAACTTTGAATCTTAGTTTAAGGCTTTGTCTTTGTTTTTACAACGCGACGCATCTTTAATGAATGGTCTGCACGCAAGAGGAGCGCACCCTCACGTATGGACTCCATATGTTTGGTGCGCGCATAACGGACCCCACCGGCAACCTTTCAAAGGCTTTCTGCAGCACTAACAACCTCCCTGCCAACACTCGCTGTCTTCAAGCACCATGCCGTCTCTGTATCATGGGGCCATCTTCGTGGGGGTCTTCCTCATAGTGACCGGGGGCTCCACCGCCTTCCTCACCTCGTCCCAGAGCCGTCTGCAGGCCTTCTCCCTCTGCTGCGTGGTGCTAGGGGCCGTCATGCTCATCCTGGGGCTCTTTTGGGCCATGAACACCAAGTCCCCGGTCAACTACAGCCACGGAGAATACAACGGAGAGTGTCCGCACTATCCCTACAACGACTACCCCAACTTTGGGAGCCACGTCCTTTTTGCGCCATCGGGGAGCCGCTTCCCGGAGTCCCAGTCGGTGTTTCTGCCAAGGTACGGTGGTGTTTTCTTCCAATCAATTGATTTCCTCGAACAGTTTGTTCATAGGCCTACGTGGTGTAATTCAGCAGACACAGGAGGCCTTTGCAAACATAAACTTTACTCTATATTCTATACAAAAAGGCGTGATGTCACACGTGATGGGATGCACCAATAGACCGATCGATTATGAAGAGTCGTGCGAGCCCACCCATCATACGATGAACCGAATCTCATTATTTCTTAATATAGACAGCAGAGCACAGCTCGCTTCACTCAAGTCAACATCGTGATCTCTATTATACGAGTGAGACCATATATTATGATGTTCTTGGTTCACACAAGCAAACAAGCAAGCCATACAAACAATACATAATTGTAATATCTTAACTGCCTAACTAATATGCCACCATGCCAATGCATGGTTTTACTACCGAATTTTACAATTTGGGAAATTTAAACCTATGCATTACATTAGCTTGGCCTGTATAGCCAAGGGTGTCTCATATGGGTGTCATCAAGTGACCTGTATAGCCTTATATGGGTGTCATCTAGTGGCCGATATATGATACTGCACCTGGAGACGGTTTGCTAACTGTTCTTTTATGGACAGGCACACAACCCCAGAACGCCATCGGAGTGGCGCCAACTGTGAGGAATTTGACTACCCTCCCATGGATCCCGGATGTTTCAGTCCCTCCACACAACCTCCCCCGTGGCTTGGACCCCCGCCCCCCTATGAAGTGGCCATCAAGGTTACCTGCAGCTCGACGCAACTGCGGCGGGCATATTCTGACACCCACCTGGCATCGGAGCCCCTGTTCGGACGGTCAAGGGAGATCAGCTTTGAGGTGTGACGCCGGCCAATGTTCAGACCTCCTTCCCGTGGCTGCCAGTCCAATAGGCGAAGGTTTTAGGCTGGTGTTCCGAAATGCAGACGACCTGGAATCCAACCTTCATTAGTCAGTGTGATTAGCGACATGGTATGACAGTAACATCAATTGATGCCTGAGGCAGCATGCTTTTTGCTAATGTTGACTGAATATGTTCCAGCATGCGCAACCTATCTCAGAGATTACTTTGCCCAGTTAATAAAACGTCAGCGATCTGATAAAGTGATGTGTCTAACCAGATTTTGGCCTTATGTAAAGTATACTTTATTATACACGCTTATTATTATTGGTATGTAGCAACGATTATTGTATGGTTTAGCCTAACTCTAACCCTATCCCTAACCCTATTTTGAAGCCTGAAGGGATAACTTCCGGATTTTTCAACCTGGACTCTATTTTTTGCAACTTTAATTTTTGGTCTAAGTGACTAATGCAGACATTACATTTTAAATTTGGTCCATTATTGAACGCTTGTGCAAGAGTGGCTGTTTTTGCAACTGACTGAGATTATATTCTATCATTGTGGAAAGGATCCTTCCTGAGAAATACGCTTGATCTGATCTGTTTGTTATTGTGTCTTGTCAAGTCTTGATCAAGACGTTTCACTCTGTAATCGTATTGCAGGAACTGTCCCTATTGTTTCACTGTCATTACAATCTCAACTTTCCTTCATCTATATTTTTGAGAAATCAATAAATTACACTTTCTGTATTCCAACGCAAAAAACTCCTGCACTTGCCTGCACTCCTGTCTCCATCTCCCTCAAGTTCTACTTTTCTCTTCCTGCTTGAACTCAACCCGAGCAATATTTCAGCTGTATTTCTCTGTAGGGATCCTTTCCGCAATGTCAGACACTTATTATAACAACCAACAAGCACTTTAAGAGAATGTACAGGGTCACATAGGGTAGGGTTATATTGCTTCGTGCATCATGACTGCAGTGGCTTAAGAAGTCTTGCTCAACAATGGACCAATTTCAAAAATATTTGTCCATGTTAGGAATTAAAGGTCAATGTTGAAAAATCCAGAAGTTATCATTTAACTGGGTTATTGGGATTGCAACAGCCATGTGGTGTCTGTAGTATTAATTTGGTTTTAAAAAAGGATCACACATTATTTAATAACCCTTATATCCCATGTAGGTGGTTCCTTGTTATTCACATCAGATTGTAAAAATGGCTCCATAACTATATCAATATGATTATTTACTTGCAGGCTTGCCAGTAGTTGGAGGAACTAATACAGGCATAAGGTTCACTGCACCTACTACTAGGGGTGGAACCAGTGTTGCCAGATTGGGCTACTTTTGGTGGACGTTCAGGCAGTGTTGCCAGTTTGGGCGGTTTCCCCCGCTCTATTGGGCTACTTTTAAAGTATGCACCGGCTCGTTATTCTCTTAAACACACACACACACACACACACACACACACACACACACACACACACACACACACACACACACACACACACACACACACACACACACACACACACACACAAGCAGTGCAGGGCAATACATTTGACCTTTCAGATTCTTCAATTAAATTAATTTTACATTTCTGCATTTCTAGCAATGCTTTGCGCTCTTCATTCAGCTGTCACTTTATTTGTGTCCAACCATTTACATTTTCTTAAATGGTGTGCATGTTTACTCCATTTAGACTTTTGAAATTTTGTTCAAATCCCTTTACTTAATTTAAGCCATTTAGCGTTTCTTTATGTCTTAATCTATGTGGCTTTATTAAAAAATATTTTCAACCTTACTTTGTACTACAGCACTCACCGCATTTTCTGCAGGAAATGCATTTTCTAGTTATTTTTATTCTCTCTGTATGAAATGTTTCCGATTCAGATTTAGCCAGATTTCCTGCCAAATCTGGAAACACTGGGTGGAACGGCTCACAAAATTCACGGTTCGATTCATACCATGGTTTTGGGGTCACGGTTTTCGGTTAGCCTACAAAAACTGTTAAATAATCATTCTCCCCAAACAATGTATGAGTGGCGCTGTGCCTTGTAAAGGTGCGGCCACACCAAACGCGTTACCCGCGTACCTCGTGTATAAAATCGTCAATTTTTCCATAGGGAACCATTGGTTTATGCCCGTATGAGACGCGTACACGCGTTACATGCGCTAAAGCAACATTTTACGCGCGTAACGCGCGTATGAGGCGCGTATATTTACGCGCGTACATTTCAAGAGTTCAAAAAATTTAACTTTTTATACTCATACGCATGACGATTAGCCTCGTTGCCCAATCAGCGTTGAGCTTGACCCGACGTCACTGGCAGAGAGTAGTGAGCTTGGACAGAAGCATACGGCCGACATCTTTCTTTATTCTGTGTGGAAATAGTAACATAGTTACGCCATTAAATGCTTTTATGGAAACATTTTTAGCGAGAAATGTGCATTTTACTTTCATAATGTTCGCTCGGTGAATGTGAAGGATGTTTGGTTTGATAGTTATGACGAAGAGGGAACGCTCCGTTCACTTGCATGGACAGAGTCTCTGGTTACTAAGCAACCTCAACGTCTTGGCGGACTATATATCTGCTGATCAACACTACGAATGCTGGAAACACACCAGACACACCATGTGAAGTTATTTAACCCGATTATTGTTATTTATATCCGAGATTATTTAATCTAACCCGATCTAAACTCTATCACCCAAACACGGCGGCGTTTGGGTTTCCTACCTCGGACTCCAGCGCAGCCACGGCCGACAACTTTCTTTATTCTGGGTGGAAATAGTAACATAGTTACGCCATTAAATGCGTTTATGGAAACATTTTTAGCGAGACATGTGCATTTTACTTTCGTAATGTTCGCTCGGTGAATGTGAAGGATGTTTGGTTTGATAGTTATGACGAAGAGGGAACGCTCCGTTCACTTGCATGGACATGGACTCATCTAGGCGCGTTAGGAGCGTAGGCGCGTTAGGAGCGTATGCCCATTTTTGACACAAAATGGTCAAGCAACATTTTAGCTGCGTTACGCGCGTAAAAATTACGCGAGATACGCGTCTGGTGTGGCCGTACCTTAACGTTTTGTAAGGAGCTGTAGCGACGAATAAACGTTATTACTCAAAAGGACTAATTGGTTAAAAACACATGCTTTATTGGAAAAACGCCAAAAAAAACAAAAAAACAGCAATACTATGTTGGTGCTGTGAGGAGGAAGTCAGTGGCTTTCGGATCCACTCTTGCCCCGAGCCTGAATGTAAAGTGGGTCGCACACCAGACGAGCCACACAGCACAGCGTTGGCCAGTGCCGATTTTATCTTACAGCTTGTTCTGTGTTGAATATAATGAGTGGTAATGATAATGAGGCGGCGCCGATGTTCGAGCTCTCTTTGGAAACACGACCCACGTGATTTTCAATGAAGACACCCAAATGATCTTATAACTAGAAAGGTGAATTGAACAATGTGCAATCCAATTGCACTGTAGCGCTAGCCTTATCAAGAGCATGCAAAGAAATGCACTATGGTGGATGACGGAACGTCAGATAAGAAAAGATTATCGTAGGAGCATGATATTTGTTTCGTGAGGAAAGCGTTGTCGAAGCGCTGGTGGGAGAGGAAACGGGGCCACCTCTGCGATAGCAACAAAATAATTTAAAGTATGTGAATCTTATTAAATAAATGTAGATAGATGGTTGGTTCAGGAGATTTGGTGTCACCAAATGAAAAGGTTTGTGAAAAATGTTACGACGCAAAACCAATTTTGAACCGAATGAACCGAACAAAAATATACATGTCCCAAACCATAGCGGTTTGTTCGGTTCACTAATTACGGTTTGGTCATGGTAGCGAACCAAACGGTTTACATTTTTTTTATTGTATCGTTCAATCCCTACCAACTATACATACAACAGGCTTTACCCTCACCCTGAGACCCACACTCAATCAGTGTCCTCTGATATACTGATCTGGTCTAGGTTAAAATAAAATCGATGGGTTGGTCGGAGGGAGGAATCTGGGTTGACGGGAACCCTACTACCCTGACGGACAGAGTGACTTCTGCCTGCAGATCACGAACAAGAACATCCAAAGCTCATTCGTACTTCTTCCGTTTGCACTACAACAACAGAGCATTTGAGTGGTAATAATCAGGCGAAGCACTGTAACCCGATCTTTGTATGCATCTCTCGCTACAGCACTGTTGACCGACTCGTCATCCATTAGCTGCTAATGCCTCTGACCTCCATGCCATTCTAAGTTGTCTTTTTTTTTTGTGTTTTCATCTGGATGCCAATATTCTGGTTTCGAGAAAATCGCTGCTTGTGTAAACCTAACTTGTGAGATATGTTTCTTTAAGTACAATCTTAGTCAGTTATAGGTTTCAAGTTGAAAAGTCCACAAAACCCCACCACCACCACCAACAACAACTAACCCTATGTATGATACAATGACTGGGGCAGAATGATAATATGCAATAGGCAGCAGTGGCACTGGCAGAATCCCTGTGCTGCTGTCCATAGTGGAGGCCACCGGTATTGACTAATGCAAGGTGTGGTTGATAGGAGGGGATTAGGAAGATTCTTCTTATCGGCCAGTGTGAAAGAAGCTGCCCTTGCGGCTCATTAAGCAGCCTCCTCTCCAAGACTCCTAATAAATAAAAAGCATGTCCTCACCCATGTTAAGTTTCTTTAAGCCTGTCTTCACCCATGTAAGGTTTTTATAAGCCTGTCCTCTCCCCATGTTTAAGCCTGACCTCACCCAGGTCGTTTCTTTAAGCCTGTCATCACTGTAGTTTCTGTAGGCATGTCCTCCTCCATGTCGTTTCTTTAAGCCTGTCCTGGCCAATGTAGTTTCTTTAAGCCTGTCCTCACTATAGTTTCTTTAGGCCTTTCCTAACCCATGTCGTATATTTAAGCCTGTCCTTACTCTAGTTTCTTTAAGCCTGTCCTCACTCTATTTTCTTTAAGCCTGTCCTCACTCTAGTTTCTTCAAGCCTGGCCCTACTGCAGTTTCTTTAAGCCTATCCTAACTGTCATTTCTTTAAGCCTTTCCTCGCAAATGTCATTTCTTTAAGTCGGTCCTCAGTCTAGTTTCTTTAATCCTGTCCTCTAGTTTCTTTAAAACTGCCCTCACTGTAGTTTAAGCCTGTCCTCACTCTAGTTTCTTTAAGCCTGTCCTCACTGCAGTTTCTTTAAGCCTGTCCTCACTGTTGTTTTTTAAGCCTGTCCTCACTGTAGTTTCTTTAAGCCAGCTCCACTGTAGTTTCTTTAAGTCTGTCCTCACTGTAGTTTCTTTAAGCCTGTCCTCACTGTTGTTTTTTAAGCCTGTCCTCACTGTTGTTTCATTAATCCTGTTCTCACCCATGACATTTATTTAATCCTGTCTTCACCCATATAGTTTCTTTAAGCCTGTCTTCACCCATGTAGTTTCTTTAAGACCGTCCTCACTGTAGTTTCTTTAAGTAGGTCCTCACCCATGTCGTTTCTTTAAGCCTGTGCTCACCCATATAGTTTCTTAAAGCCTGTCCTCACTATAGTTTCTTCAAACCTGTCCTCAACCATGTAGTTTCTTTAAGCCTGTCCTCACCCATGTAGTTTATTTAATCCTGTCCTCACCCATGTAGTTTCTTTAAGCCTGTCCTCACCCATGTAGTTTCTTTAAGCCTGTCCTCACCCATGTAGTTTATTTAATCCTGGCTTCACTGCAGTTTATTTAAGGTTATCCCCACTGTACTCTCTTTAAGCCTGTCCTCACCCATGAGGATTATTTTTTTTTAATTATTTATTATTATGGTTGCACTTTACAATATTCTTTAGAGCTTGGTCTCAAAATTCACATGAAGGCCACAGAGTTGTTTGTCGTTTTCTGAAATAATGTTGTCGGGGGTCTCTTCCTACCCTTTGTCTTGTTTCTCCTAGTGTTTGTCTGTTGTCATCGGCTAATATCTCGTATCCTACGTCTTTATTTTGAGATCGCAAGGACAGACCAGGGCAGGCCCATAGATGACACCCAAGGACATATCCACCCTCCCTCAGGAGGCAGATCTAACAATAGACAAATCTTAACAAGTTAGTATTTCAATGAGTGGGCTTTCTCAATTCATACTACCAAAGCACACATTACACATTGCTGTAACCTACAAACGTGAAGGATATGAATACAGATAGGGCTGGAGGTGGTTAGTAATGAAGATAAAATAACTACTTTATTAAGAAGGTCAGAAAGTAGAAAGTAAAGCTGATAAAAAAAATGGAATTAGATTTTACATTTTAAAACTAAAAACATGTATGTTCAATAGGAGATTTATTCTGCATAGGTATTGTTGTTGTTAGTTTAAAGCTAGGGAAGCAATTTATTGTAGAAGCCCTTTTTGTCAAATTTGTTAAAATTCTCTTTACTCTCCGAGAGCAATCAATAAATCGAGTGCTCTGACTAAATAATTAAAAATTACGCTATCTCTGGCTGTCTCAGGCCTGTAATCCGTCTATCTGTCTGTCTACCATACCTACCCGTCTACCCGCAAACTCTGCCCGGTCATATTGTGCATGAACAGCGTTTTCCAGGCATCGCCAGACGAACTGCAAGTTATTAGTCTGGAACCTCTCCGTTCATTTTCGATTTCCAAGGGGCGTCGACAACGGGCACAGACTAAATGCCTCTGGACGCAATTGGATAGGCCTACAACCAACCATAGAAACACGAGACAGGTTAAGCAGCACTGAGCGACAACATCTCTTAATCAGACAACATGCTTGCAGCAGACACGATCAGATTCTTTAGTGTTATAAATGCCTCTACAGCACTCCTCTGCACGTCATCGTATATATCCGCCTTATATTAGATCCACAGTTGTGATTGGCCGGTCTATTTTATACCGGGTAAATCTATTTGTACGGGAGGGGAGCCAGACTTTATCTGCAGAGCAGGTGAAACATGAGCTCAAGAGATTCGTCTGGTTACCAGGCTAGTCTTCAACAAGGCTAGGCAGACCTATTGTTAAAGTTAAAGATTTATTTCGGGAGTTATTGGGGCAGTGGCTATGCAGGGAGTCCTGCAAAGCCACTGGAAAGGAGGTTTGGTCTATTCGGTTGGATATCCAATATGTAGCTTACGTTGGTTTGTTTCTCAAATTGTCTACTCTACCTTTAATAATAGACTGTCCAGCAAGGGCAGATGGATGTCAACGGAACTGAGGGATGGAGTTCCGTCAGTCAACAGAAGCTTGTTAAGGCGAACCTCAAACCCTGAAGCCACACCCATACCGTGGATAACATGAGTTACTACATTATAGGTCAGAAATGTTGATCTTTGAAACATAAATGTGTAAAACACAGTCCCTATAAGTGTGCTACAAGAAAGGTGAACATCATGGTGTTGTTGAACTCGGACTAGGTTCCATTTTTTAAAAACAGGCTAATTGCAAAAAACGTCGGAACAAATTCAGAACTTGGTAGCCAACAACATTACAAAAAAGATCGATAGTGATTGTTGCCTTCCGTTTGGATATTCGGAGCCGTTTCATCATTATCTTTTTCATTATTGGTGTAACACGTAAAAAAAACCGCGTAGTAGATAGTTCTCGTTGCATTTCTTAGGGAAAGTATTCCTAAAATTCCCAAAGAGCGAACCTCTCTCGCTTCCTCTATTGGCACGAGCGCGTGCGCACACGAGCACAACCACAGACACGCGCACAGACACGCGCGCACACACACACACACACACACACACACACACACACACACACACACACACACACACACACACACACACACACACACACACACACACACACACACACACACACACACACACACACACACACACACGCAAACAAGCTACAAATCCAGCTAGCGGGGGCGCGGTCTTCTTGCAGTTGTAGACAGTGGTACACGCGCGTTATCGTCAGCAGCGACTCTCCCAGAGCCCTGGTGGGCATCGGTCACTGCTGGAAATATGATGAGACTGGAAGAAGGACGGTTCATTACACATTATCTATTGTGTAACCTGAGAGATGAGAATCCCCGTCGCCTTTCCTGTCTTCTGTAAAGGTAAAGTGAATCGATAAGGACAATCAACAAAATGTTGACACCTAAACAATACTTGCACGTAGTTAGCCATTCTCCCGGAGTGCTCACTCCTGTATCTTCGGAGTTTCGTCTTGCACTGTAGTCGCGTAAAAAGCAAGCTGTTAAACGTTTTTCATCGCATCCAGGTTTGCTTAAATTACCCTTGTTTGACCGGTCTGAAATAATCTCTCCGTGTCCGTTACTCGATTACAGGCTCTCTGTGATGGGGGTCCCTCAATGTAGCAGCGGTTAGGTGGTGGGGGGACACTATAGACATGCCATTTCCCCAGAGCATATTGCTGTGTCTGGGCGTGGTGCTGATGACCGCCGGGGTGGTCATGGCACTCTGCACGGGCGCCGTTCCCCAGGGTATCCCGCTATTTCAACTCGGACTGATTCTGGGGCTCGGGGGTGCGGGGCTGGTGGTCACTGGTCTCTGCGCTGCCATGAAGAACCTGCAGGTGGCGGTGCCAGGACACTTCCTCCTGCACCCCCGCACGGGCACCCGCTTCAGCCCCCATCAGGCGCTTGCAATACAAAGGTAGGCGCACGTGCTTCACACACAGGGTAACTTTATATTCGTAGCGTTTGAGTCACTGATTCACTTTAACACATGACGTGCCTTTCTCTCTCACTCTCTATATCTCAAACACACACACACACACACACACACACACACACACACACACACACACACACACACACACACACACACACACACACACACACACACACACACACACACACACACACTAATTGTTTGAAGCTGAATCTAAATTAACAATCTGTGCTGAATTTGTGACACAGAGAAAAGTAAAGATGTTCTGAAAATTAAAGTTGGTCGCAGGGAAAGCTTGCCTATGATGGCCCATGAATGTATACAAGACTTGCTCTGCTCAATCTCTCCCTTGGTGTCAGAGAAAAGCCAGGTGCACGCTTTCCAGCATTTTTATACTTCCAGTAACAGCAATGAGATGGCTCTCTGGCCAGTGGCCACTCGTCTCGTACGCAGTTAGTGCTAGCTAGCGCTTAACACATTGCAGGCGTGTTTTGTGTTTTGTGTGAGTCAGGGGGAGATTAGAACTCACAAGTACTCACAAACACACTGAGTGCTGCTGGTACTTGAGTTTTATGGACGGAAAGAGGAACAGGAAGCAACCGCTGTTCACAAAATGAGTCGCCCTCAAAAGAACTACCATCACATGGTGGACTTTGTTCTTCTCAGGAGGCTGGACCGCATCCGCAGGGAGATGTCAACGGACTCCGTGGCCGGGCAGGCTGAGCCAGCCGAGCCCTCCCTGCCCTCCACCCCGCCCCCCTGGGATCTGGAGCCCCCGCCCTCCTATGACACGGTGATGAAGTGCCAGGAGCATGCCTCACAGGAGATATGACCTGTGACACTCCCCTATCCCTCCCTCACCCCCTTCCCTCCCTTTCTCCCAGAGGAAGAAGAAAACCACAGGGACAGGAATCCATGAGTCATGAACCCAGTCTGAGACGACGAACCGTCGTCAGCTGCATTTCACCAGCAAAAAATTTTCACTCTTTGTGCCTTCCTGGGAACCACCATCTTGAACACCAAACAAAGACAGAGGCGGGGCCTGCAAGCCAAGGGGACAATCTGGGCTGAACAAAAAATAGGGCTGTGAGGACACGAGACCTAGATGGATGAAACGTGGGAGGGGAATTTAATGTTTACCATTTCCTGTGTTGCTCTAACCTCGCCCCATCCCACTCGGGAGACCAGCCTTATGTAACTTTTTAACCGTTGTTGACCCTAAATGACAGTGCAGTTGGCTGTGAGCCCAGTAAACAGGTACTTTATAGGCCCCACTGGAGGCTGTGCTATGAACACCCCCCCCCCTTACACCCTACCCCCCCCCCCCCCCCCACACACACACACACACTTGCCCTTCTTGAACATCTGCCTTCCATCCCAGCCGTATGGATTGGTCTAGCTGCGTGCACGAGCTTACAAAGCATTTTATTACTGGTTTACTGGTTTAACCCAAAGCAAATTGCCTTTTTGGCAGCAGTGTTGTTGTGCCGAGGTTTGTACTCAGGCTTTTTAATTTCTTTTGAAAAAATGACGGCCAGGGCCGGCCTGTGTGGAGATGTTTCTGTGAGCATGAGTTAACGACCAGTCTTCCACGATCTCTGTGGGTGGTGCGTGTGAAGGAGAAGTAATGGCTTGTTTATGTGAAATAAAATACTGGTGGAGACCTATAAAGAAAAATAAATATGGCAAATGTTTACTGAAGTAATTATTTAAGTCTAAACAGACAAATGACAGTGTTGAATACAGAACACCTGGTCACTATGGAAACAATGGAAGCAATGGAACAGGTTAAGTGTAGAAAGGGCTGGTGGTGTTATGACAAAATAGGCAAAATGTTACCTATTTTGACAATAAGCTGGAGGCAAGGACCCCCTTAAAAAGCACAGAACAAGTTCTTAATCACACACACGCAGACACACACACACACGCAAACACACAAAAACATACACAACTTCACCTTGAAAAACCAGGACGAAGAAAGATGAAGACAGTCTGCAGTTTGTGTTGGACACACGGGTTTCAAAGTCTCAGCGGTGGATTGGAACCGTGGTGGAGCAGTCCAGCTACGGGCGGATGGTGGCGGGGCTGTGTGTGGCGTCCCTGGGACCCTTCAGCATGACCGAGGAGTGCTGTTCACACTGGGGGACCTCATGGTGTGTATGGGCACCTGTCCTGAGTGTGGGTCCGTGTGAGAAAGTATATGTGGGAGATAAGGTGTGTACCGGTATGTGTCTTTGGATTAGTGTGTGTGTGCTGGTGGGAAAATAATGTATAAGTCTGTGATGGAAGATAGGATGATGATATTATTCCAGCGTGTTGTGTTGTCGGTTGTTTTTCAGGTCACGTTGGTTTCTCGTGAAGAAAAGGGGCTTGAGGACTGCACACACACACACACACACACACACACGCACACACATACACATACACACACACACACACACACACACACACACACACACACACACACACACACACACACACACACACAAACTAATAAGCCAACCAGGGCTTGCTTTAGGGTGGTAACTTTTTGTCTGAGATGACCTGCATTAGGAGAAAGAACGGCATAACTTCACCGCTAATACTATATATAAAAGAAAAAGAATACAGGTTTCGATGAAAAGTCATGGTCAGTCAGGCCTTTGATCTAAAGGCTTGGGGACAGCTGACTTCTATAGACTGATGGATAAATTACAGCCATGTTTCCTTTAGAGTGGCCACAAATAGATTTATAAGCATGTTTAGATCATTAGGGTGTCTTTTTCTCTTTCCATTAATCCAGTAATGATGATAATGATGAGCTGCAGCATGGTTGCCATGGCGAGAGGGGAAGTGACGGTACGGCCCAAGAGGCGCCTCAGGCATCACAGCTGTCCAGTTCTGAGCCTGATCTGAGTATTCATCTCACTCTTCTCAACAGTTGCTGTTTAAGAATCAATTAAGAAAAATCATCATTCAAAAATATTAATAATATAATGATCTCTATAAATGTACGTTGTCTATCTGCCATTTACTAAGAGCTTGCATCATGGCAATTTCATTAATGAAATCTTCTTAGATAATAATTTAGTGTTTAATATGATGACTACACCCTAAATAAGTTAACGCGTGTACCACTGTGTCTGCAAATCTGTCCCAGGAGGGGGCACCGTTTACAAAAAATGGGATTCTTGGACAATTTTAGGAAAATATATTTCAATCGGCCTGTAATTCGGTTACGCTTGGAAACCCTTAGCCTATTTCGGAATCAGTCTGGAAAGCGTTAGGGCTAAACCCCTACACTAATCAATATTTCCAGATGTCATTTTTAATTGGGCCTACATTATTTACCTTTCGAACAGTTAATTAAGGTTGGCCATTTTCCAGTGGGACACATGTACATGCAAATGCAATACACATGTAATAATAAACAAATAATAACTCCCCACTTAAGTAGGGGTACTACCCAGTCCCACATAAGGATTCCCTGAGAATGATGCCTCATCCCACTTCCTGCTCCTAAATGACATATTTCTGAATTCACCGGAAGTCACGAAGAAGGATGTATTTATAAGTATACTTAAAAATAAGACGTGCCTTAAAACTAGGCCCTACTTAAAGTGTAAACCAATGTGTTGCATCTTCTCCTAAAGCAACAAACTGCTTGGGATTACCATTCAATTCTGTTTCTTTCATGAAGCAGGCAAACAATATACCCTCCACAGACCAACTGGTCCATGTTCCAGTCTGACCAAGGTATTGGGTTTTTCAAGTAAGCCTATAGAAATCACAGAGGCTGCACATTTTTCTATTGTATAACCTTGAGAATAGGTAGCCCTCTGATTGGACTGCCATTGTCTTGTGTTTTTAAACGGTTATATCGACAAAATAAACGAGACTCAACCATGTAGCAGGATGGGGCTGGTTATTGGTTAGATATTAATCATCTGCAAAAGAGTTGGTTTCTTTGTTCCACCTGTGTCCTGTCCAGATGACGGAGGCCAGGCGGAGGTGTTCCTTATGGATGGGAGTGTTCAGACGTTTTACCGGGAGCTTTAATAGACTTTAACAGCGTCCCTGAGGAGGACGTACTCAGAGTTCACATACAGGTCGGAGAGTATTTTAACTCTCTCGCTCTCCTCTCTGACAGAGGTCCAGAGAAAGACACAGAGGAGGGGAAAGGATAGTGTTATAAGGGGAGGATGGTGTAGTAGTGGCTAGGTTGTTTGACTCCAAGCCGAAAGGTAGGGATCATTTTGCAAGACGCTCTTCTTAATGACATGCATCTCAATTCACTGTCAATCACTTCAGATGAAGTGCATGCCAAATGGCTTAATAGTAAACATTAAAATCACACCGTGATTCGTTCCTGACTGAACATCGGCTACCTAGTTTATCAGGGAAACCTCTTTGAAATATAATTTCCTGCAGACCAGCCAGTGTGACAGTCACAGGACGCACACGGTGGGCACGGCCAGCGGACTGGACTCTTGGGTGGCCCCCGGTGCCGCCATCCACCTGGTGCGTGTACTCAACTGCCAGGGAAAGGGATTGTGTCAGGAGCCCCGGCAAGTAGCAATCAAACACATACAAACACATACACACACACACACGCACACGTACGCACCCACCCACCCATGCAAACGCACGTTCAGCCCTCACCTGTGAGGCGCCTCACAACCTCACCTCTCTAAACCTGGCGGCTTTCCTCCCTCCCTCCCTCCCAGCCATCGAGCACATCCAAGCAATCCTATTGGCCCTGCCACGGGACCTGGATGGTGGTGCTGATGCCGTTCCTTTGTGGCTTCAGCTACACGCTTAACACGGCATGACGGGAGCTGGTGACTAGTGGCGCCTTGGTCGTAGCAGCGACAGGGACACACACGCACAGGCTAACACACACACACACACACACACACACACACACACACACACACACACACAGGCTAACCCACACAAATACACACAGGCTCACACACACACACACACACACACACACACACACACACACACACACACACACACACACACACACACACAGGCTAACCCACACACATACACACAGGCAAACAAATACGCACACACACGCATGAAAATTGACATGGGAAATACACAACGCTGCCCTCCTTATTCTTCAATTAATTTAAATATTATCTTTGACTCATCATTATTATTTTGTATCTGCAGGTGATAACAATAGGGGCGGTAACCTCAGAGGATCAGCCAATGGCATTGGGAGCGGGCGGGACCAACTTCGGCCACTGTGTGGATCTGTTTGCGTCGGGCGATGACATCGTTAGCGACAGCAGTGACTGTATAACCCCTGTGCTTCACCTCACGCAGCGGGACGTCCCAGGCTGCAGCCCACGTGACAGGTACTGTGATACCCCGGTACTCGATTGGGCCGGGTTCCACGGATAAACGACACGTTTAGCGAGGGTTAAAGCCATCCAAGGCATTTATTACAGACAGCTTCAACAAACAAGGCACTCGCGGTCTCTAGGGCCGCCGTGGGCCTCTAGCTGCTCGTGGACCCGAGCGCTTCCTCCTTCCTCGCTCTCCTCCCTGGTCTGCCCAAATGTCAGTCCTTTTATATTTCCGTCCTCGGCTTTCGGCCAGGTGTCCCCCAATCACACTGATTGGTGAGGCGAAAGGGCTGCTCTCGGTCGCCGTCTGGTGGGTGACGGCGGTACACGCCGTCCAGGACCAACCCTCGGGCTGGTCCGGGCCGAGGCTTACGGGGCGGGATGCCACAGTACACACGCACACATACAGAACAGCACAAACATACTCCTGGTACACAAATACAAACCTTACTGGGACAATCAACACACAAACACAAACACAACTGGTACGCACTTTACAAACACACACACACACACACACACACACACACGCAATTATTACTATTGGAATAGTTGATTATTTCTACTAAGGCCAGGAGTGTGCTTATATTCTAGGTCTGGCTGCAGTGATTCTGTCCTCCAGTCCGAACACGTCCTCGTTGAGGGTCCTGCAGAAGACACCCAACCTTCTGGCTGCAATGCCCCTTCTCCAGCATCTGGCGACACAGATTTCCAAAGCCCCACTATGAGGCTCAATTACTGGGCACACACAAACCATTTGTTGCAGGATTGTATGCATGCATTTTGGATAATGTGTGTGTGTGTTTGTGTCCCTCACTCTCACAGGCCTAGAGCTGTGCTGTTCTGTGTGGTCTGAGAAGTCAGGGGCGTTGTCTAGCGACAGAGCGGCGATCCGCTATTGCCACGGTGAGGAGATGATGGGCTGCCCATTAACTTGAGTTCCGAATTTGTATTTGTTTTCCCAAACTCCGTCACAGACTGAGGACAAACAAGATAGACTGCGATCTACGAATTATTCTGTCCTTCCACCACAACATGGGCCGTGGCATGGAGTGTGTGGACCACAGCGGGCCGGGCGGTAGGGGATCCACGCGGTTGCCCGGTGCTGGGTGACTGACGGCCTGCAGTGCTGGGCCCACGGCAGCCCTGAGCCTGCGCAGGACACCCAAGTGTGTGGCTCCACAGCACCCTTTGACAGGTGCGGGCCCCGCTCATGCCAGAGCTCAAAGATTCTCGGCTTGAACCCGAGTTCTGAAGTCATCTGGACCCTTAGGCCTCCTCGTTAAATTACACCGAAACAATCAATTTCACCTCCATTTTTAGTTTTAGTTTTGTATTCTTTTGCCTGTTTCAGATTTTGCGGCTACTACTTCAGGCTCAATGTGACGCCTAGAGGTCAGAACAAGTGCCGTCCGAAGAGATGATATTTGAACTTTGAGTTTGTTAAAATTGGGATATCTCTGACGCTTGTTCCATAGGAAATGGAAATGACTTTGGAATAACTATTATACAAAGGACTATAGTATAGTTCTTCTACACCCACAGTTCTAGACTAGGGCTGCTCGATTATGGGAAAAAACATAATCACGATTATTTTGGTCAATATTGAAATCACGATTATTCAAACGATTATTTTTTAGTTTGAAAACACGTTGTAATTTCAGCATGTCTCTCCCGAATTTTTTGTAATTGAGAACTTTGAAATTTCGCCTTAAAAAAATCACAAAATGGTCAAAAAGAAAATGCTCCAATCTAAAATGAAATACAGATGTGTCCAGCTGTTTTGCCCTTTCTATAAAACATTTTAAAAAAAAGTTAATTTTGTGATCGTTTGACCCTAAAATCGAAATCGTGATTAAAATTCGATTAATCCTCCAGCCCTAGGGACTTTCCGAAAAATTATACAGATCTTCTCCCTCACATTTCATTTCACCCACTACCCCATATGTATGCTGCAGCTCGCGGTCCCTTGCTGAAGTCGTCTTGCCTGACTCGCGTCCGCACCACGGCAACCGGAAACGTTGACTGCCAACCCATAGACATATTATAGAATGGACAGCGGATTCGAAAATGGCGCCCATTCATTCCTATGAAAACTTAAGGTTAAGAAATTAACCAAGGTTTTCTGATATATGAGTGAGGTATCTCACTATGGGACACGCCCCTCGCACTGTCCCCCAGAAGCAATTTTACACTACTCCAGTCGTGACTGGCCAACAGACGTGACGTCCTGTCTCCCCACACTGTCTTTTATGTTTTTTGGACGGAATGTAACTGGAAATTTCGTTGCTCTGTAACATGTGCAATGACAACAATAAATTCTATTCTATTCTATTCTCTATTCTATTCTCTCCTACTACATAAGTCCCGTCATCATGTCATCTCTTCAGTCTATAGGCAAAACACCTCTTCCTCGCTCCGGGCAAGAGGGTGGTCTGGTGAGATACCTCACTCATATATCAGAAAACCTTGGTTAATTTCTTAACCTTAAAGGTCCCATGACATGAAAATCTCCCTTTATGAGGTTTTCTAACATAAATATGAGTTCCCCTAGCCTGCCTATGGTCCCCCAATGGCTAAAACTTGCGTTTGGTGTAAAACGAGCACTAGCTGTTCTGCTTGCCTTTGAAAAAACGGAGGCTCAAGTGCGCTGATTTGGAATGTCTGTATTCATGACGTCACCAAGAATCTCAGCTCCTCCCCTTACTCTGCCTGGCCCGCCCAGAGCCGTTGGCCCGCCAAAGAGACTCGACTGTGCGAGCGCCACATGTGTGTGTGTGTGTGTGTGTGTGTGTGTGTGTGTGTGTGTGTATGTGTGTGAATACACACACTGTAACGCAAGTGTTTCTTGTCGGTTCTTTGACGTGTCTTGTATTTCCACAACGAGACTGTTATGGGGGTTATCTGAGCCATGGTTGAGAAGGAATTGGGGGAAAGGAACTTTGGCTTTGACTCGCTGAAGTACATGAACTGCGACATGCCGCCGGTTGCCGCGAGGCACCATCGCCCGGCAGCGGGCAGCCGGCAGCAGGCAGCGCCCGGTTCAGTCGACTTCAGGTTGATGTGAAAGTGGAAGAACCAGAGACGTTGCACAACCCGACAAAGTTGTTTGTGATTCATAATATCGTCTGGAGGCGCACGCAGCTTTTGGCCGTGATAATATGTATTAAATGATATAGATTTCTATGTATTATATTGTGGTGACCCACAATTGATGTGTGAGACATTCACAAAGGGACTGTACCTTTAAGGTAAACAGTTCCGGTTTACGGCAGTTCCGGTTCACTACCGTAGTGTTTCACGACAGTTCAGATTCTCTGGAGTTTCGATTTGAACTCATGTGTGAGTAACACTCGTTTGTTTGAAGTGGAAAGTAAAGCTGACTCGACCCATCTCCGTCTCTTGTCTCATCATTTACATAACTCCACAATTGGTGACCCCCGACGCGAGTTGGATACGGCTGTAAAATGTTTCACATCGACGGTGATAACAACGCGCCCGCCGCCGCTGGCGGTGCGGCTATCGACGCGGCTAACGTCGGCGCTATCTATGCTGCCACCGTCAAGTTACCGGACTTCTGGCAGAACAACCCACGGTCGTGGTTCCAGCATATCGAAGCCCAGTTCCAGCTGAGAGGAATAACACAGGACGTGACTAAGTATTTCCACGTGGTAGATGCCTCGACGACGGCCAGGAGTATGGCGCGGTTGGAGGCTCCTCCAGCTGTCGGCAAGTACGACGCGCTCAAGACGTTCCTCGTGGACCTTTTTGAACTGTCAGAGCTGGAGAAGGCGGACCGCCTGCTTTCCCTGAACGGCCTGGGCGACGGCAAGCCGTCCGATTTGATGGAGAGGATGCTGGCTGTGCTGGGCTCGGCGGATCCCTCCTTCCTTTTCGCCCACATCTTCCTGTTGCCCCCCCAGCACACGTCGGCCCCGTTTCCGCCGCAGGGGTACGACCCGGACACCGCAGCCGCTGTGACCGCCCGCCGACAGCATGACGACGGGTGTTGTTACTACCACGCCAGGTTCGGGGCCAAGCCCGGGCCAGCGCTCATTAACAGCTGTGGGCGCTGGTCGGGACTGCAGGCTGTTGTTCGTCACTGACACGTTGTCCGGCCGGCGGCTGCTGGTCGATTCTGGGGCTCAGCGCAGCATCCTGCCGGCAACGCCTGTGGACACTATGGCTGGCGGCCATGGCACCCCGATGGACGCCGCCAACGGCACACCCATTCGTACCTACGGCACGAGGTATGTGGATGTCTGTTTCGGCGGCCGGCGTTTTGGTTGGGATTTCGTCATGGCTGCCGTGTCTACGCCACTCCTGGGGGCGGATTTCCTCTGCGCATACAGGCTGCTGGTGGATGTTACCAACTGCCGCCTGATCGACGCCCTCTCCTTTGCTTCGTTCCCCTGCACGCTGGGGGGGGGGTGGGGGGGCTTTGTCTTGCGAACACATTTGCCACCGGGGACCTGTATCAACGCCTGCTGGCTGAGTTTCCTGACATCACCACGCCAACGTTTTCATCGGCTGTGGCTAAGCATGGTGTGGAGCACTACATCACCACGGTTGGCCCCCCGGTCTATGCACGGGCCCGCCGCCTCGCACATTCAGGATTTCACCGCCCACCTGGCTGGCGCCGCCGTCTTTTCAAAGGTGGACCTGGTACGCGGTTACCATCAGGTGCCCGTCCGCCCGCAGGATGTCCCCAAGACGGCGGTCATCACGCCCTTTGGACTTTTTGAATTCCTGAGGATGCCTTTCGGCCTCAAGGGTGCAGCGCAGACGTTCCAGCGCCTCATGGATTCTGTGCTGCGGGACATGCCGTTCCTGTTCGTCTATCTGGATGACATCCTCGTTGCCAGTGCGTCCGCGGACGACCACCTGACGCATCTACGGCAGCTGTTCGGTCGGCTCAGTGAGCATGGTCTCATTGTCAACCCGGCCAAGTGCGAGTTTGGCCGGTCATCCATCACCTTCCTCGGCCACCACGTCACTCCGCAGGGGGCGGTTCCCCTCCCGGCCAAGGTGGACGCCATCGCCAGTTTCCCACGTCCGCGCACTGTGAAGTCCCTGCAGGAGTTCCTGGGCATGGTGAACTTCTATAACCGTTTCCTCCCCCATGCGGCCCAGCTCATGCGACCCTTGTACAACGCCTTGCGGGGCAGGAAGCCTGCAGACGTGTTGGATTGGTCCACGGAAATTACGGCTGCCTTCGATGCTGCCAAAACCGCGTTGGCCAACGCTGCTCTGCTGGCGCACCCGTCTCCGACCGCCCCTGTTGCTCTTACTACGGACGCCTCTGATTACGCCGTGGGGGCTGTGTGTGAGCAGTGGGTGGGCGGAGCCTGGCAAACGCTGGCCTTTTTCAGCAGGAAGCTCCGCGACAACGAGAGGAAATACAGCGCTTTCGACAGGGAGCTCCTGGCTCTTTTCCTCGCCACACGTCATTTCCGCTTCCTGTTGGAGGGCCGTCGGTTCACGGCTTTTGTTGACCACAAGCCGCTGACGTTCGCCATGGCCAAGTCTTCGGAGCCATGGTCTGGTCGACAGCAGCGTCAGCTCTCCGCCATCTCGGAGTACACCACTGACGTTCAGCATGTGGCCGGCAAAGACAATTTTGTAGCCGACTGCCTCTCTCGGGTGGTTATTGGTTCCGTCCACTTGGGCCTCGACTACGCAGCTATGACTGGGGATCAGGCTATTGACTCTGAGGTGCAGGCCTACAGGACAGCCCCCACGGCACTCCTCATGGAGGATGTGGTGTTTGGCACGGCCAACACTGCGCTCCTCTGCGACGTCTCTACTTGCCAACCGCGCCCCATGGTGCCTGCTGGCTGGAGGCGTAAGACACGATCCACAGCCTTTCCCACCCAGGGGTGAAGGCCTCTGCCAAGCTCGTGGGGGCCAAGTTCGTCTGGCCGGGCCTGCGGAAGGACGTCAGGGCCTGGGCTGCTGTCTGTGTGGCGTGCCAGCGTGCGAAGGTGACTCGGCATACCAAAGCCCCCTTGGCACTCTTCAAAGTGCCGGAGAGGCGTTTCGACCACGTGAATGTGGACCTGGTGGGCCCGCTTTCACCCTCCCGTGGTTACACCTACCTCCTCACCATGGTGGACCGGACCACCAGGTGGCCAGAAGTGGTTCCCCTGTCCTCCACTACAGCAGCTGAGGTGGCCCGGGCGTTCGTTATGGCTTGGGTGGCCCGTTTCGGCACACTGTCAGACATTTCCTCAGACCGGGGGCCGCAGTTCACGTCGGAGCTTTGGACTGCGGTCGCCGGGGTCCTGGGGGTGAAGGTCCACCGCACCACAGCCTATAACCCACAGAGCAACGGCTCTGTGGGTAACACTCGATGTGCGAGTAACACTCGTTTGTTTGAGGTGGAAAGTAAAGCTGACTCGACCCATCTCCGTCTCTTGTCTCATCATTTACATAACTCCACAATCTATTATTTAGATACAGAGCTCCAGGACTGTAACGCAAGTGTTGTACACTTCCTTATTATTTGGATAACCGTTCTGCTGTTGGTGTTATGGCACATAACACGTCGGACTCTCGTCTCTGGTATTTCTACAACGAGACTCGCATTGGGGGTTATCTCAGCCATGGTTGAGAAGGAATTGGGGGAAAGGAGCTTTGGCTTTGACTCGCTGAAGTGCATGAACTGCGACATACCGCCGGTTGCCGCGAGGCCGGTCGCCCGGCAGCGGGCAGCGGGCAGCAGGCAGCGCGCGGTTCAGTCGACTTCAGGTTGATGTGAAAGTGGAAGAACCAGAGACGTTGCAGAACCCGACAAAGTCGTTTGTGATTCATAATATCGTCTGGAGGCGCACACAGCTTTTGGCCGTGATAATATGTATTCAATTATATAGATTTCTATGTATTATATGATATTATTTAGATATAGAGATCCAGGACTGTAACGCAAGTGTTGTACACTTCCTTGTTATTTGGATAACCGTTCTGCTTTTGGTGTGATGGCGCATAACACGTCGGACTCTGGTCTCTGGTATTTCTACAACGAGACTCGTATTGGGGGTTATCTCAGCCAAGGTTGAGAATGAATTGGGGGGAAGTAACTTTGGCTTTGACTCCCTCAAGAACATGAACCACGACATGGAGGAGAAAGGGATTGTTGGCGGCGAATATCTCCCGCTTGAGACCCGCTGAGGGACCACCGCCGGAGGCGGAGGTGCCTAAGCGCTGCCCGGCAACGATCCCTTTCTCCTCCTTGCCGCGGTTCAGTCTACTTCACATTGATGAGAAGGTTGAAGAACCAGGAACGTCTGAGAACCCAACGCGGTCGTTTGAGATTCATGATATCGGCTCACACAGCTATGGCCATGATAATATATATTGTATGATATAGATATCTATGTAGGCTATATGATAATATTTAGATATAGAGCTCCAGGACTCCCGTGTGTTCTAGAATATTTACAGAATACGGCTAAAGGCTGTGCGCCTCGCCATTGCGATACATCCACTGAGCGCAACAGAGCGCATGTTATCGTGGCTGCAAGCTGCTCAGGGCCACACCCCCACCCTCCTCCTTGACCCGCCTCGCTCCTCCTCATTTGCATTATAGCTACAGACACCAAAACAGCGCATTTGGGGGAAGCTCAATGTGCGACTGGCTCAGAGTGGCTGTAACTCTGCACCACGGCTGAATTTCGGGAACGTCTTTGAATACTGTGTTAGTTGCCCACTAATACCTATATTAAAGAATACATAAAATAGCATGTCATGGGACCTTTAAGTTTTCTTTCAATATTCGCTCGGTATCTCACTATGGGATATAGTAACTCCCGTATTGTCAAAGAAGTACCAGTGCAAACCCATCAAACAGGCATGTTCACTGATCCAACACTCAAGACTGTGTGAGACAGATTAGGCGCAATAACATCCAACCTGTAGAATCTAGTGAAAGTGTGAGGCGTTGCCCAGCTGGCTAAGTATTGTGTTAGTTCACAATACTTAGCAAACTGAGTAGTAGAGCAAGTTTACTTTAGCAATATTGTATATGCAGAAAACAGCTTTTAACAGCCTTTCTAAAAAGGATAAAATGGTCGATGGCGACCAGGGTGATTTGTACACACAAAATGGCTCTGATGGAAAAACACTGATTTGGTATTAAAAAGGTAGTATAAAGAAAGAATGATTCAATATTTTTCCAAGTAATTTCCAATCGCTCCAGTTTCTCATTACAAAAGGTGAAACAACACAGATAAATATTTGAAGGTTCTGGTGTTGTGAAATAATGAAAATATTGACAGCGGAAAAAAATACATTACAAAACGTTGTGCATTCCAGTTTATTTTATATCAAATCTTTCCCCATAATCAAACTGATGTACAAATTAAAACATTTTTTTTAACATGCATTACAGAATCCCCTCGTGGCAGACTTTTGTCCTTCAGAAGTGAGTGTTCAAAGTTGAATGATAGTAAAAACCCGTAAAGATCATCCCCCACCCCCCCCCCTTCCCACATCCCATGGCTAAAAAGAAAAAGAGCAATTCAAAGTCTCTAAAAAAAAAGAAAAAGAAAAGATCTATAGGTGCTCAGAGGGGACCACTGAAAGCGTCCCTGTGGCCAGGCTGAGTATGAGGGAGTTGTGGTGGTTGTGATAACGAGTGTGGATGAGCGATTCACAGATGCAAAGATAAAGAGAGGGGTTTGTCTTCCATGTAAACATTTACACATAATACACAAGCCTTCGCTGCTGCCGTCAGCCACACATGCAGCCGTTTGCCGGGCTCACACAGAATCAGATGGGTTCACATCCCCATCTGTTAGGGCAGAGGGGCGGGGCTTGGGGTGCTGACCAGTTCAACATGGAACACCATGTGGACTAAAGCCAGGTAGTCAATGAAACCAAAGGAAATGCTAAGAAATGATTTTGACACACACACACACACACACACACTAAACGTGAATGTTTTAAAGCCTGGTTTAAAAAACGGTGACTGCGGTGATCATCTCCCGACGGTAAGAGAATAACACAAAGGGCTCTGCGTGAAGCTGGACTGTAATGTCTTGAGACCTTACAGTCTTGGTGAAGGTTTCTGCTGGAGTAGATAATCATTTCATCGGTTGTCTAATGTGCAGTCTACACTTTGAACTACATTAAGTGACTAGAAGCAGCATTTGATCTCAAACACAAACACACACACCAGCTTAACCCTGTTTTATTGGGCTTCAAGACTTCAGCAACCTAGTTACCCAGGTAACTACATTCCTAAAAACCTTGGCACACAACAGAGGCACCCCCACCCACAGTGCTCAAAATCCCCTCAACACTACAAGGAAGAAAGCCACGTTCAGCATTGCATATAAAAGGAACTGATCAGCCTCTCGTGGGGGAACCAGGGTGCGGCTCTCCAGACGGGATCGCTGGCTAAACAATGGGGAACACAGGACAAAGGGGTAGGGGGACACATCGGGGGGGTAGGGGGACACATCGGGAGGTTAAGGCACTTCAAGTCTCCCGATGTGATTGGTGGAAGAGAGATCGAGCATGGGGAAGGCGGGGAGGGGGACTACATTTGACCGGATGTGGGAGATGGTGGAAGTGTTCCGGGAAGGCAGAAAAGAAGGAGGTGAAGGCTAGACGTGAAAAGAGAAACTCTTGTTGGCAAACTAAACATGATAATAATGCACATGATGGAAAACCGTTTGGATCTGCATTTTGGTGAGTGAGCATGTGCGTATATTCTGCAATTGTTGGTGTGCGTGTGTCTGTGTGTGTATACAATATTGGCACCAAAAATAAAATGTACTCCTGAGTTCCCCTTCCTTTGGCACGGATGCCCCCTGCTGTTTGCTGTGAGGTGCAGAACAGCGGTACTTGCATAAGGCGGTCCCTCAACTAAGTGCCCCAGATCTACACATCCAGGCCAGAGGAAACGGGCAGAGCATACTCATAAAAAGCATAACTGAGAAAAAAAAAATAGGTAAACAAAAACAGATAAAAGCCAGCAGAAGAGCTGCTTGCATCTTAAACACCGTTCACCTCTCCTCCAAGATTCATACACCAGTCCGCTCTCCATCGCCAAGGGAATAGACGAGGCGATGCCACGTCCATGGTTACTGTAGTAAGGGGTGCGTTCAAAGGCTGGCTGGGCTCAGAGGGTTTACATACACACCGAGCTGGTTTCCAGGCGCTCTGTGGCACAAAGAAACTCGGAGTGTACAGTTGGAATCTGACGAGGAGACGCAGAACTGTGAGGTGGTGGTGGGACAGCCCAGTCAGTGCTTCCCTACGTCCCACACTAGACTGGGTGAGGCTTATAAAGTGCATACTTAAAAACCCCAACCACGGCCCTTTCAATGTGTGGGCGTCTCATGTGCCAACACACGCAGGCAAACACACACACACACACACACAGGTGAATGCATGGACGCATGCACACAGACACACACAGGTGAATGCATGGACGCATACACACAGACACACACACACACCTCAGAGGGAGGCGACGCCACATCTTGTAGTAACACAACTGTGAGGGTGAGTACACAGAGACCTTAAAATATTATCTTACATTTTGAAATTACATGTATGGAACAAATCTTTACAATATGAATATGTCTTTGTTGATATATTGGCAAACAGGAGCAAAAACAATTGTTAAAACACAACCCAACCCCGTCCTGGACCTTTAGTCATTCTGAGTGAGTGAATGAATAAAAGGATGATTTCATCCATTGTTCATGGAAGGTTCTCACTTAGCCGTAATCAAGCGCTCCTAACCTCAATGATTATTAAGCTCCACTATCACCTTGGGTGGCCTAGCAGGAAGGGCCTCATTGTTTATTCATGGCCCCTCCGTTGCCATAGCGACCAGAAGAATAAAGTGATTGGTTTTGTGTTGGGTCTAAAATGTCCTGACCAATCAGAGTTGAAGTGCAGTCTTTCTATTGGCTGCCAGGAGCATTTTCACCACCTCGGTATTGGAGGGATTCTTCTGGTTGCGGAAGGGGTCAGGGATCAACGTCCTCCAGATCGCTCTTCGAGTCGCCGAGCATCATGGGAGATTCTGAACCCTTGGAGAAAACAATGACAGGGAGGTTAGCTGTGAGGAAACAAACAACGCCTTGAAAGGACGGAATGACAAGAGGTCATGTGACCTCATACTGGGGTAGGAGGATACCTGGCGGAGGCTTCGGTCTGCGTTCTCATTGGCTGGGCTCCCATCAGAGCCGTTACTGCTGCCGGACTGCTCCTTCTCATTCAGCAGGGCTGTTGCATAGGCCAACGTGTCCTACGGAGAAGACAGCCGAGAAGACAGCAGTGACTCTCAGATGCACGCTATAATTGGACAATTTTTTAACAAAAGTTGCATTGTGTGTGTTGAGGTGTACCTGTGTGTGTGTGTGTGTGTGTGTGTGTGTGTTGAGGTGTACCTGTGTGTGTGTGTGTGTGTGTGTGTTGAGGTGTACCTGTGTGTGTGTGTGTGTGTGTGTGTGTGTGTGTGTGTGTGTGTGTGTGTGTGTGTGTGTGTGTGTGTGTGTTGAGGTGTACCTGTGTGTGTGTGTGCGTGTTGAGGTGTACCTGTGTGTGTGTGTGTGTACGTGTGTGTGTGTCTGTGTACGTGTGTGTGTGTGTGTGTGTGTAAAAGCGAGTGAGTGTCTCCCTACCTGTGCTGAGATAGTACGCTGGAAGGTCTTGTTGGTGGACGTCTCGTTGGACACGTTGCTCTGAGGAGTCCAGTAATGTTCGGACATCTGGGAGGACACACACACACACACCTTCATAAACATGGTCATGGTCACATTCACAGGCTGAGCTCCCAGTTGTCCTGTATCAGCAGCGTGATTTCAGTGGAGGACTGAAGACTGACCTTCTTCTGTAACCACTGGACCGCCCAGCTCCAGTGACCAGAGAGATCCTTGAAGTAATCTTTGGCTGGAACGCACCTGGTGACAACAAGTGATACATGTCAGTAGAACATCCCTCATGCACTACAACCCATCTCATGTGATAAAACAACCACGACCTCTAATGTGCTACAACTCCTCTCATTTGTTAAAACGACCATGATCCCTAATGCACTTCAACTCATATCCTTTGTTAAAACTACCCCGATCCCTAATGCACTACAACTCATCTCATGTGATAAAACTAATATAGAAGGCATGTTGAATGCAACTGTGAACAAGACTTGAACAAAAATGTAAATCTTGGTTTACATCAGCTAGAACGTCCAGTGTTGCTCAGAATCTTTGGAGCACTCCCAGCCATCCATTAAGTTTCATGTTGCGCATCAGCAGACTTCTAGACTCCATCACTAGCCCTTTGAGACAGTGCTTGTGATAGAGGGCTCTATAAATAATCCTGTCTTACTTCTGGGCCAGTGTGATCAGGAACTTGACACACTGGTAGCAGCGGCTGCTGTCCACGTTGTTGCTCTGGTGCATCAGCGCTGGAAGAAGGCAGAAGAGCGGTCAGTCGGGGCAACTCAACCACACACATAAACACACACACACAATTAAGATCAGTGAAGTGCTCTGTCGGAGGAACCAAAAGGAACAGACGTACCTAACAAGCCCTTTTCTGACTCAAACGCATACTTGAGTCGCTGGGCCTGGAGAGGGTCTTCAACCACCTGACGAGGTAGAGAGGGGATTAATTGCTGCATATAAGACACAAATCTGGGCACAAAATACCCATACAGGTGAAGCGTATCATTTGCACCAATGAAATGATCAATCAAAATAAATCATATTACTACTACTTTGATATTTTCAATCGAATCAAAAGAAGGTAAAGTAGTAGATCCAGGTGTCATGATACTGTGTGATCAGTAATCATCGCTCACCAGAAGCTCCTGGAGCATCAGGAACACATTCTTCAGTTCATGTGGTGGAGCTGTCTCTAACTGGGTCTAACACACATACACACACAAAGAGCCAGAACAAATGAGGACCGTCAGAGTTTCATCATACACTGCATGTGGGTATGGTCTGACAGACAGTGAATCCACATGTAGGTGTATGCTTACCTTGAGTAGCTGTAGGACTCCGAAGGAGAAAGGCTCATTGCAGTAGGAGCAGTAGGCCATCATGTCGATGAGGAGGGACAGTGGTCCAGACAGCTCCCGCATGGCAAACATCACCTAAAACACACATGTACACACAAGCACTAAGAGGCTGCTTCTGGGTTGGAACCTCACGTCTAGTCTGCCTACAGCATTCTTGAGCTAGTTGCCTAACCTATACCTGCTCCTTTACGACGGGCCTACATTAACCAGTTGGAAACATTGTAAACAATATAAGAGTAGTGAATAGTAAGAGGATAGACCGAGCCTAGTATGTTAGGTAAATCACTTATAATCCAACAAAGGTTGAAATTAAAAACTTGTCACATGTCAAGCCCGCTAAGGCTTATTATGCCTAACCTTTTTTTAAAGTTACCCAATATGCTGTTAATCTTGGGTAGTGTCTGTTTCCATGTGTGTGTGTGAATTTGTGCGTGTATGTGTGTGCATTTGTGTGCGTGTTTGCATTGTGTGTGCATGTGTGTGCATTTGTGTGTGTATTTGTACATTTGTGTGTGTGTGTACATTTGTGTGCGCATTTCTGTGCGTGTGTGTGCATGTGCATTTGTGTGTGCGTGTGTATTTGTGCGCATATTCGTGTGTGTACATTTGTGCGTGTGTGTGCATTTGTGTGTGCGCGTGTATTTGTGCACATATTCGTGTGTGTACATTTGTGCGTGTGTGTGCATGCATGCGTGTTTGTGTGTTTTTGAATGCGCACTTGCATTTGTGTGCGTGCATGCGTGTGTGTGCTTGCACGAGTGCATTTGTCTCTCTCTCTGTGTGTGTGTGCGTGCATGCGTGTGTGTGCTTGCACGAGTGCATTTGTCTCTCTCTCTCTGTGTGTGTGTGTGTGTGTGTGTGTGTGTGTGTGTGTGTGTGTGTGTGTGTGTGTGTGTGTGTGTGTGTGTGTGTGTGTGTGTGTGTGTGTGTGTGTGTGTGTGTGTGTGTGTGTGTGTGTGTGTGTGTGTGTGTGTTACCTCCAGGAGGTATGGTTGCCCCTCTGGGGTGAAGAGAGAGGCCTGCAGGTCGGCGTGGAGCGGCATGAGAGCACTGGCAGGGGGCACACTGCTCACACTCAGCTTGAACGCTCCCGGGGCTGAGGAACACAACCAGACGTCTCATGTGAGACACACATCTCTGATCACAGCAAATAACAGTCTGCTTAACACCATTACCACCATGTATCATTAAACGTGACTCACACAGAAAACATGATTTTGGATGGGGGAGAAGGCCATAAAAAGCATTGATTTCCCTCAGGAAGTGACATGTCTACAGCGTGGTTTCCCTTAATCTTCCGGTATAGTTCTTTGCTATATTCTAAGCAGTAGACAATGGCTACTTTCTTAGATTCCCCACTATTTGACATGGAAATTGGAATAAGATCCAAAGTGTTAAGATCCAAATTCATTGTGACACATGGCAATGCCACTGGATATAAGGTGTGTCTGTGTGTGTGACTGACCATGGGTCCTCTGGGCTGTGAGGTCAGAGTTCAGGGTGATGAGGGCCAGGGTGCTGTGCAGGTGGAGGAACTCGCGGGCTTGCGCCGGACTCCAGCGGCGGTTCTGGAACATTATCAGAGACAGAGGTTCACGGGTTTAGTGCAATGAAGATGAAATATTCTCGGTTTCTGTGTCGATACGGTTAAACCTTCAAATTATGCAAATAAACATTAGTATTTGATGAACTTGTACAGCCCTTCTTGGTTAAGGTGATAAGGCTTATACGGTAAAGCAATACAATACAATACGGTACAACACTACGGAAAACAAGTGGAGCCGCCAAGGGAATGCGCCATTTGTCTTGTGGAAGAGACCAGAGGAGCTTACCTGGTTGTTCTGCCTGTTGGCTCCGAGGAGGAATACAAGCATCCGGCGATAGGCTGCATGTTTCAGTAACAACTGGCATGAGGTGGAGCCCTAACACAGAGAAGAAAAAACACAATCAGGATCTACCAGCTCAGAAACCAGCAGCACTACACACCTTTATTTTGTTCAATCATCCCCATCTTAACCTGTCCTTAATGTGTTGTTTCACAGTATCACCTAAACAACTTGACCTGTCATCACTGTAGTTAAAGGGATACTTCACCCATTTAGAACCGGCGTTTTATCATTATAAAATCGCTATTGTAATATAAATAAATATATAAATAAATATCAGTCTAAACCAGTCTCCCCTTGGCCCATTTTTTCTCATCTAATTTTCTCCCGAAATGACGTCAAATGACGCGTTTGACGTCATTTCGGGAGAAACCTTTTGTCCCGCTAGAAGGGCCGAGGACTACAACACACTTTAGGTGGCAAATTTTTCCACCAATAAGGAATGAGAGGGGGCGGGAGCTCGCGTACTGAGGGGGAATGAGGGGGACGGGAGACCGACAGGTGGGCGGGGCAGCGAGCGCAATGCACTGTGGTAGTTGGAGTTTTTCTTACTTTGAGCCAGAGAGACCATGAAAACACTCTTTCTGCCTTTTTTCAGGCTAGGATGAACCGATTTCAATTTTTTTTCCACATTTATAATACATTGAATTATTTAATTCACAAAACCTTCATATTCCCACCGGTGAAGTATCTCTTTAATTCCTTATCTCCTAAACCTCTTGATTAACTCTGCATTACCAACTAGGGATGGGGATCGAAACCCGGTTCTATCAAGGACCCGGTTCCACGTTTTTCAAAACCCCCAGTTAACTTTGCTCGCGAGGATGGCTGAACGGGCGAAAATCATTTATTGTAAAGGGGGGAACACAACCTCAATGGCCAAGCACATTAGCATTGTGCATCAAATAAAGGCCAAATGTATTACCTTTGACTGTCTCGGAGTTGAAAAGACTCCTCCTGTCTCCTCCTCTCCTGTCTCACTACAGACATTGTCGCTAGTCCCGTCAGTTAAAAATAGTAATCCAATTGTGAAATCGGTGTTGTAATCGGCAGCATACAAGCTAGTTATCTTAGAAAGTAAATAAAGTTTCAGATATACTGCGTGATGATGTGCTGAGGTTGGCTCAGTAAAACGACTGTTAGGTGATCATGATGCGTTCAAATGTAACAGAGAAACGGTAAATTGAGTTTTTGTTTTTGGGTTTGTGAGAAACATGATTAATACTGTATTACTCATGTTTCTGCATTACTAATACAGTTGTATAGTGCTCTAATCATTTTAGTATATATACCGTAATTTTCGGACTATAAGCCGCGCCTTTTTTCCCACTTTTCGATTCTGCGGCTTATATAACGGTGCGGTTAATCTATGGATTTGTACAGCTAACGGCCACTAGGGGACCTCCCAGTCTATGGATTTTACAGGTTACAGTCCACCAACTTTAACTCTATGGGCTTTATGACCGGTCCGCGGTCCGCGCCCCCCCCCCCCCCCCCCCCCCCCCCCCAACCTTTAAGCGGCGGGCTCCAGTGTGGCTTATATATGTACACATCATTCAATTTAGCTGCTGCGGCTTATACTCCGGTGCGGCTTATAGTGCGGAAAATACGGTAATTGAAACTACTGATGTTAATATTTATTAAGAAGTACATATTTAATTAAAATACAATTATTTATTTCCTAAATATTTTCCTCATCACTAAAAATGCGTTGTATTTCCACCAATTAATAGAAAAGTATCGATAGTGGTATCGATAAAGACTCGGATCGTTAAGTTGTATTGAAAATGGTATCGATAAATAAATATTAATGATCCCCATCCCTATTGCCAACTAACCTCTCCTTAATGTAGTGTTACCAATCAGTTAAACAACTGGATTAACTCTTCCTTTACCCGCTGTGCGAAGTTGCTGAAGAGGCTGAAGTACTGGGCGCAGTTCTTGACGTTCTCTGGGACGTCCTTGTCCAGCAGGGAGAGCAGTGCATCCACCAGGCCGTCCAGGCCCGGCTCCCTGAAGTGCAGGGCGCTCTCCAGGGTCTTCTCCAGGATGGAGGCCACTACCACCCGGACCTCACGCAGGCTGCACTCCAGCAGACACACCCTGGAGCACCGCAGGCACACAGAGGGGCACGGGTCAGTGCTCGCGTAAGTACGTACGTACGTACGTACGGATGTGACTTCATGCACTAGGTGTGTGTTGAGATTAGCGATCGACCGATATATCGGTCGGCCGATATTATCGGCTGATATTCGCGTTTTTTACGTGTATCGGTATCGGCCGATACGCGGCGATATTTTTTCTCTTTTTTTACTTGTTCTACCTCACCTGTTTTTAATATTTGTTAAATATTGCTCATCTAATTTTTCTTACTTGTTTTACCTCACCTGTTTTTAGTATTTGTTAAATATTGTTTTTTATATTGAAGTTCAATAAATGTTCCTTTTTTTAAATTGAGACTTGTAACATTTGTTATCAGTGTACTTTTTATGATTGAGGGAGCAAAAGCAGTATCGGCTCTAAATATCGGCTCTAAATATCGGTATCGGCGTATCGGAGTATCGGCTAATGCTGATGAAAAAATATCGGTATCTCCCTAGTTGAGATGGCAGATAACAGGACATTGGCCTTGTCAAAGCCGCTTTGGGGGGCGATCATGCAGAACTAGGAGTCAATTGTTGTCCCTTTTTATGTTTTTAACTTATTATTTTATCAACTTATTAACTATTTTATCAAGAAGCTGAAACCAACTTCAAATACATTTTAATTAAATTTTATACCCAAAAACAGATGGCATTAACCAACTTGATGGGTGGGAACTTTTCTGTAATAGTTTTCATCTCGTCAGAAGTAATTTTGGAAGCATGTTGAAAAGGGTTTTTATCCAGAAACCCTGGTCATTTGTGAGGGCATGTTTGTTCTTCCGAGAGGCAGCGAGAACTCCTTTTAACCACAGCCTGAAGGAACACACTTTCCCTACATATAATCACTCCACACTTGATTTGAAGTTTGTTTCAGCTACACACAAAGGCATGTTCTTTCATCCAATCAGCATCCGGAGCCTAATCGACAGCTGTGCTTATTTTAGAGAGCACTAGATGGCTCTTGGCACTATTGCGCTTTGACATTTTGTGCGTCTTAAAATTTGGAGAGGGCTCTCGGAGACCATAGGACAGATCCCGGACCATGAGTCCGGGATTTAATTATTTGTTCATTGCACTTTTTGAGGTATAACAGAACGCACTTTTTTGACTACATAAGCCGTTAATGGGATGAGTTATTCCTTAAATACACAGCCATACTCGGGACGTTCCTGGCACGGGGTCATTTTTTTTAAAACTTGAGGAAAGCCATCTACCGGACCAGCCCTTTAGCTGGTCAACCTTAGCCAACAAAACTATTTTCCTTTGTCATCTGGTGTCGTGGACGAAAGGCCGGTGGCAGAACTCACCTGGAGATCTCTCGGCCCTCTGGTCCCACCAGATACTGCACCATCCAGCCACATGCCACGCTGCTTTTAGACAGCAGCACCTCCACCGTAGTCATCCACTCCTCTGTGTCCACCCTGGTTCCGAGCAAGATAGACATAGAAATAGGGGATGGAGATGTGACATTTAAACCAAACCAAACGGGAATACTAAAGCAATACAAACGTATTTGTATTGGCTTATGATTTTCCCTTCCTTTGTAGTGCAGAAGTTTCAATTTTAGCTACGGACTTGTGCGTGTGCGCGTGTACCTGAGCTTCTTTTTGGTGTGCAGGTACGTGTGGAAGAGGAAATGGACAGACAACTGGAGACTCTCTTTGGCCATGGCCTGGTAGTCGGGATGCTTGAGTTTTGTCTGTAACACACACACACACACACACACACAAGTATCTCTGGTGATGTGGATCTGGGCAGGGAGCGAGGGAGAGACCAGGACCAGTAAGGTACGTGAAGCACTCACTGCGTTGACGGAGGCCAGGGATAGTGTGAAGTTGAAGTAGTCGCTGTTGTACACGTCGCGGTTCCTCATGAACTTCAGATTCTCGTCTCGTACCATCTACACACAACAATCATTGATATATTATCAGCTTGATATGGCTGGTAGAGTGATGAATCACTCACAAACAGCGATTCAAAATTGCAATTTTTCTGATTGCAATTCTGAATTTTTCTTTTTTATCTGAACTAGAAGGTTACTCAAGTGTAAAACAAGCATCCACGAATCATCCATCCAGGGAATTTCTCTGTAAAAAACTAACAGAATACTTCCACAGTAGTTAGAATTCAATTCACTACTAAACATTTCATAAATTGTAAGACTACATATGTTATTTATATTTTGGAATGCTCTCTGTGTGATGCTTTTTATGTTGGGCGTACTGAGCGACAGCTACAAGACCGCCTCGCTGAACACAGGTATGCCGCAAAAATAGGAAACTGTGATTATGCTATGACAAGACACTCCAAAGAAGCCCATAATGTCAACGGCATACTGTTCACAGCTATAGGGATTGAAAATGTGCCCCTTACCTCTAGGAGGGTTGAGAAAAAACAATAAACCAAAAAGAAAGTCGCTGGCTCTATAAACTAGATGCTATAGCATTCCCAGGATTGAATGATTCTATTGAAATGGTGGTCTTCCTTTAGAGTTGATGAGCTGTTTTTGACTGTTTGAACTATTTTGATTGTATCGCTATGATTGTTATTCAACACCGGATACATTCAGTTTGTCATGGATATGTATGTATTTTGTGATCATATTACATGATTTAAGCTGCATTATGAGTAATCTGTTGACTGCCTACTCCAGCTAGAGCGAGTTTACTAATACCTATGACTTGATATACCTGCCGACACACCTTGCTTATTATTCATGCCTTAATGAAGGCCAACCATTGCCGAAACATGTTGGCAACTTTTTAAGAATTCTATTATGAAAGCCTATTTATTAAAGCTTTTTTAATTTAAAGAAGAGTGACTTGGTCAGCTTATCTTTTAAGAAACTATGTTTTTGTATACCTAAGAGTACCTTCGCACTAACTGATTCACTTAATCAGAACTACACCGTAGCTCTTCAACCTATCTACCTTACTAGGTCAGGCCTGCTGAAAGGCTTCCAGTAGGCTTTCTTAGTAACCAAAGTGTACCTGGTAGATACTGGCCGGCATCTTCTCCACAAACAGACCCTTCTTCTCCCCCTTCCTCACCAGACGGGTGAGGAGGGTGAGCCGGTCGTTGTTTGCCCTGGGCGGGCGGGGGGACGACTGGGGTGAGATGTCGGGAGAGGAGGGGGCGGAGCTAGAGAGCAGAACAACAAAGACATGCGTTGCTACCACAGGACAAGCTTAATAGTCCAAAAATTAGCATGAGTTACACACCATGCAAATCAAATTAAATGCAACACGTGAATCGCCTTTAGTCACACACTTTACATTTGACATTTGTACTGTAAGCTGCGTTTCTCAGAAGATGTTGCTTGTCTCCTTTGTGGGACACAGAGTGTGAAGTGTGCATTTACCTGTGTGGAGAATGTGAAACCTGCGTTTGCCTGTGTAGAGAGTGAGAGAAGTGGGGACTTTCTTATACTTTATGCTTTTTTTTTTTGCCTATGTGGGTCTATTCGAGTTCGAACAGTTTGTCTATATCCCTGAATTACCCTGCTGGGATTATGAAGTACATTTCATCTGGGTTCATTGAAAATGTGTTGGTCCATGTGGTCACCTACAGGGTAAGGTGTGACTTATCATGGGGGACCTGCAGTTTGTCTATATGGGGACCTACAGTTTACAGTGTGTACGTCTGTGGGGACACACTTACAGAGTGAGGTCCTCGGCCTCCTGTCTCATTACGCTGACCCTGCTTTTCTTGGGAAGGACTGGAGAGTTCTGGTCACTTATTCTCTGGTAGAACAGCATGTAAGCGTTCCAGTACCTCCGGCGCACATCAGGGTATGGGTTGGCTGAGAACACACACACAAAGAGACCCATACATATACAAAAGATATGCAAAAACAACTGCAAAGTAAAACACTGACTGAAAATAAATGGTCAGGAATGATCCATAAACTCCATAGAGCTACGCTAAATGTTATGGTTAACCTATGAAGAGGACCTGGCTAGATTGATCGGGGCGCGTTTGTGTGCTGAGGGCTTACACTGGTCGTAGACCTTAGGGCGGTACTCCCCTCCGAAGCACTCGTACTCCAGGGTTTCATCGTTCATGTCAAACTCCTCGACCACGTTGTCATTGAACTTGTACCAGCGTCCGCGTGCGCCTCCCCTGTAAAAGCATGGTATTGAATTAACCTCTATGCACAATACATCTCTGCGGAGGGCGGTTGGCTGCACCAAATCTATACACAGCTTTGTATACAGTCCACGATAACACTTTGAGAATAAGAGTGAGTAAGTGAATGAGCGAGTGAGAGATGTGGTAAATGTGGCAGTGATGGATTATCTGGTTCCAAGGCATTCAAGGTCTTCATTTAGTGTTTCTGCCTTGAGGGGCCCAACATCTGTAAAAGCTTACAGGGCCCCCACTCCGCCACCCCCTACCCCTTGAACACTGTATAATGAGCCCTAGGGAGCTCCCCTACACTCTAGCACAGCTGAGTGGAAAAACCAAGGTAATAAGACTCCACTGGCTCCACTAATTATCAGCTATTAGCCTCCTCCATTACATTCAGATTGAGAGCGCTATAAAGTACAGTCGGGTGCCGGGGGAAAAAGCCTGTTAGAGCTGTAATGGGCCTTTGCTCAGTGTTGCCCAGGGCATTTGAACAGAACCGACTGAAGACTGACTAAAGAGACGTTTAAATTGCTTTGATATACTACAGTTGTGCTGACTGGAAAATAAGAACAACTAGTTCCAACCTATGCATTATTCCCATTTAAACACTATTGAGTAATCGTAAAAAACAAATGTTAAACATTGAACTGGTAAATTGAGTCTTTAGGCGAGGCGGATGGTCCAGTTATCCTTCATGTCTTACCGTCTGTCTTTGATGAAGGAGTAGTAGTGTCCAGCGTGCGCCTGGCCGCTGTGGACTACAACTCCCACCAGCTCGTAGTTCTCCGATATGGTTACCTTCTTGCGGGGCGAGCCACCGGCAGCCCCGTCGCCGCGGCCCTCCCCAGCCTCCCCGCTGCAGTCCTGGCGTGCCATACCGGACACCGTGTAGGGCTCCATGTTCAACACCCAGGGGAACTGAGGGAGAGACGGGGAGGACATGGGGTCTTTCAATTACCAAGAGTTAATTGTTATCCAACTTGTTAATAAATTACTCTGAATGATGTGATGAGGCTGTTTTTATTGAAAAGTGATGGTAGATCTACATGATGAGGCTATATCTATTCAACAGTGATGAGGCTGCATCTAGTGAACAGTGATGGTAGCTCTGAGTGATGATTCCCTACGAATGCAGGCCCCAGTCATGTCCTACCTTGATCTGCTCATCGTACTTTATGGAGCGTCCGCTTTCCCAGTCGAAGCCAAAGCGCATGAGGTGGATGCAGAGCACACTCGGCAGGGACTTGATACACGTCCGCTTCACTGTGGTTCTCTGAAATCACACACACACCTAATTTGATACTTCAATAATAATGGCACTTGACGGGGAGCCTACAGTATGTACCCAGAATTTGGCTTTGAATTAAACCTAATAATCCTCTTGGCCCCATATAAAGCCGTTGTAAGTTTTCATGTTGTTCGTTTCAGCACGATATTGCTAAGTTAGTATTGTGCCAGAGTATCAACATTTCAAGTTGGAAAGTTAAAGGTGCTCGAGGCGGAGCAATGTAGGGAGGGAGGGACGTTCTTTATGGGAAGTTTAGCTTAAAAATGACTCTGCTCTCTCGATTCTTCTACAAGAGAGAGCACCGTCTTCAACTCTCAAACGTTATCTACAGCTTTGTATACTATAATATTTAGCAGACTTCTCACACACCTTCTCCTTGCATTTCTCACAGTAGTAGGCATTGCTGCCTTCCAGCACCTCCCCCCTGACAAACTGGTCCAGTGAGATCTCAAGACTCTGGCAGGAGGTCACACCCAGGTTCAAGGCCATGAATGTCTCTTCTCGCTCGTACCTGTAATGTCAAGGGTCAAAGGATAAATGTATAATGTAAAGTATTTACGAAGGAAATCAAGGTCCTTTAGAGTGGGGTTTAATAGGAACTCTGAAATTAATTATGTCAATGTAAGTTTAAAGTGGTAATCTCAATGTCTTTCCTGTAAATAAATGTATGTCGAGTCAGATATATTTGAGATTGTCACTTTTTATTATTCATCTAGAAGTAAGTGTATAAAACATGGAAGGCAAGATCCTGGTTGTGGCTTACCGGTGAGGACAGTCTTTACAAATCTTTTGGTCAGAGAAAATCCCCTGGAAAGTGTTTTTAAACAGCTGTTCCCGCCCTATTTTCTGTTGGGGAACATTTTTAGGAATCGGTTGTGTCAGTGACAACACCTTAAAGCACAAGAAATGGCAAATACAACAAGACAATTGTGTTTTTCAGAGTGAGAGAGTGCGTGAGTGAGAGGGACACCTTGAGATGTTCGTCCAGCTGGTCCACTAGGCTGGTGAAGAACTCATAAGCATCCTGTTGCTCCCGTACGTACAACTCCTTATTCCACATCTTGAAGATCTGCCTCAGACCAAGGAGACAAAACCACACAATGTGTTCATCCCCTTGAGGACCACAGCTAAAACCTTATAAGAAAACCCTAAGCATTTTAATCATCAACAGTATCCAAAAATGATTAATACAAACGAAACATCTGTATTTTTGTTTGAAGCTCTTTCAATTTATACAACGTTGCAACAATTAAGTCCCTGGAATTGTGTGTTGGGCTAGAGACACAAATTTTCATGAGGTTTAATACGGACAAAAAGGCAGAGCTGTTATCTTGGAACAAACAAAGCAATTATAATAAAAGCCTGCAGGATTTCAGCTAGTGAGGATGCAACGCACCTTCCAGAAGTTCTCAGGGATGTAGTACTGCAACTTGCTCTCCATCAGGTGACCGAACAGGGACTGGACTTGACAGAACACGCTCTCCTCTGGCTGCTCGGTGTCGTCCTCAATAGACAAGATCGCCTGCGTATCAAGTAACACAGTTTTAACGTTGCATATTAACAAATCACTTTTGACGACAATTGGGAAGCATGCGTGCAATCGTGCGTGCGTGCACCTCTGGCAGGCCAGGCTGCATGTAGAGCTGCTGGAACACAGCGTTCATGTAGCAAGTGGCTCCGCCGTTCTTCAGCCCCACAAACCCAGATACGGAGCGGCTGTCGACCGGGGGTAGGTACTGCAGGGAGGGAAACCACAGCCACACAACATTGCAAGAGAACATGGCGTTGGCGCATATTTTTAAATAAATAATAATAAGACTTTGCAAGATGGTGAATTGGTGTACAGCTTAAACATTGGAGATGCTATTAAAATAAAATGTTCTGTTTTATTTGCAGTTTTATTCCAATATTATTATTATAATATGTTTTATTAATTATTCATTAATTATATTTTGCATTAATTATAAACTCAATCATACTTGTACTATAATATTTCCAACCTCAGCTGTTTGATGTCATTTGTAAACTATATGTCATAGGAAAAGGTCCTTTGAAATATGAGCCTGAGAATCCCTTGTCGAGTCTCACATCAAACTCCTTGCTGAGGGAGGGGTCAGGCGTGTGGTGCATGGACAGCAGCTCCTTGGTAATCAGCTGCAGGTTGGGCAGAGAGCTGTCCGCCAACATCACCAGCACCTCGTAGGCTGCTAGCCTGCTGCTGGCGGTGCTGCACCTGCCAACACACGCACATGCGTTCAGTATAGATCAATGTGTTCTAATCATGTTGTGAATCATGTTAGTTTTCAAGTTGTCTCGAAAAAAACAATTGCAAAACATTATCCAAATCTATAAAAGGAAGGTGTACTTTGGGTGGAAGTCATGGCTGGGGGTGGGGGCAGGCGCGGGGTTAGAGCTGTTGATAATGATGCGCGAGGCACGGAACAGGAAGTCATCCAACAGCTGCTGGATCAGCGACGGACCTGTTGGCAGACGGCGCCGTTGTCATCGCATTAGTTTACAAGTCGTTGACATGCAGACTGTGCAGGTAAGGGATGTATTGGGTGTGCGTTGGCGCGGGCTCACCGAGTTGTTCCTTCTCCTTGCCGCAGAGTGAGAGCAGTGTCTTGATGAGGCGGAGATGCCCTGCCTGCAGGATGTTGTCAGCCTCGCTGGTCTCCATCTCGGAGCCCCAGCTGGGCTCAAAGTTGTCCAGCCAGGAGATCTCGTCCTCCAGCATGTTGGCCGCGCTCAACTTCAACGCCTCCATCTCAGAGCCTAGGACAGTGGGACGGAGCAGGGTGGAGGGAGAGATGGAGAGATAGTAAGGAAGCAAGGATAACACAATTAGAAAAGAGATTATCCTACACTGACATCTGGTGGATGAAAATAGACGTTGCCCTTTCAAACATATCAACGCAAAATAAACGACAACTTGGATTTGACATGTGTGTATTTGCGTTAAGACTTACTGGTCAGGTCGTCCAGAAGCTGACACCTCAGTTCAAAATATTCAGTGCACTGAGAAAGTAATCTGCAGGACAAAAAAACACTGTCAAGAGAGACTAGGAAGAAGGTCAGGAAGGGATTAGGGCAATTCTTCATGCAACCGCTCAGCTGTATCCACCTGGGAAAGGCATAATATCAAAGCCATTTAAATGGCCAGATGAAATGCACACACATTCCCAACAGGCATTATAGGTCCAGCTTTCCAGTCTCAAGTCTTGGCAACTATAATTTTAGATCAAGCAATCCTACTATGCGGAACTTCAGTTATAGCATGGCTACCCTGGGAAAAGTAAACTAATGCTGGCCGAGTTTGTGTTTGCTGTTAGCCACAACATGACGGGTCAAAACTAATATGAAGCTAAAGATAGCAAATCTGTTCACCCGGATTTCAGCTTGTCTGCCATCAGACTTTACAGGCTGTATCTAAAGTCTGACTTGTTGGTCGAACCTCCCTGTAACTCTTTTGGGCCGTGTACCTCTGGTTGACTCCCCTCATGACGGAGGTTGGGCTCCAGAGGGGCAGCTGGGCGCTGAGGACCACCGTCAGCAGGAACAGGTTGGGCTTCTGCACCTCCTGTAAGCCTGAGGTGTCCGACTGGCTCAGAGTGTACAGCTGGTCGCAGGCAACCCGACGGATCTGGAGGTGGACACCAGACGTTAAAACAGCACTAAGTAGCCTTTTTACAGCTATTTACAACATCACTAAATAGCTAAACTACAGTAGAATTTGAGTAAAATGAACCAATCATCAAGGAAATGTTTCCGCTATTAATAGTTTTATTCTGGTACCCCCCCCCGCCCAACTGTGGAAAGCCCTTGAACTGTGGTCGGCTTAGCTCAGGAGGTACAGCAGTTGTCTTGTAACCGAAAGGTTGCTAGTTCGATCCCCAGCTCCTCCTAGCCTAGTGTCGATGTGTCCCTGAGCAAGACACTTAACCCTAACTGCTCCTGACGAGCTGGCTGTCGCCTTGCATGGTTGACTCTGCCGTCGGTGTGTCAATGTGTGTATTAAGTCGCTTTGGATAAAAGCGTCTGCCAAATAACCCTAATTGTAATTAAACCAAGCGTAGTCTGTAAATTATAATATTATACTGCTAAAGGAAAGCATAGATAATATGGACATTATTAAATAGATTATGATCCGGTTGTGACATTCAGAGTGTGCTAGTTCTATTTCCCATTCAAATTGTATTACGTGAGCAAAGCACAGACTATGCAAATAGACATTACCGATATCTTAAAAACACTTTACAATGTCTTCAGGTCACTAGCAACGGCCAGCTCCAGTCCATACAAAACATTTGTTCTCAGAAACGGAACAAAGCGGTTCAGTACCTCTCCGCTGGAGGACCCCAGCAGGATGTCGATGATGAAGTCGTTAACAGAGGGCAGGTTGTAAAAAGATGCTGCCAGAGGAGAAACAGAACACACACTCAGTGATCTGCTGCCCCCGGAGCACAGGGTCAGCCAACACCACGGCTACACAAACTAGCACATACAAGGGAATGATACAACACAGAGCCTTGTCTTGTCTGTAGCAGAACAAAGCATGTCCATGTAATAACCAATGGCCTCTTTCTGCTGGGCAGTGCTGCAAATGAACAAATAGAACTTCTATTTGCCTTTTTTTGTACTTTGTGCAGACAGATATATTGGCAGTGAATCTAATCTATCTCAGAGTCTGCAATAAATTGAAATGCATATATTTTAAACCGATACACTACACATCAACTACAGGGATTCTTTATGGCTGATAGCCCAAAAAACAACTTGGGGTCATGTGTGCGTGTGTAGTCTTACAGAGCTGCTGGCAGCGGAGCTGCAGACAAGTCACCAGAAGTGACAAAGCCTCCCGGGCGATGATGGTGTCTTTGATGGAGACGCTCTGTTGTCTCACGCATATCCCAGCATGCAATGCGGTAGGAGTGCCCTCGCCCTCGCTGCTGGAGCTGCAGTTACTTCCTGGAAATTGTAAACATGCCCAAGAAAGTCATTGGCTTGGATCCGTGTGTGATTAACTATAATCTTGGCTGCATAAGCAGTAGAAGCCTGATCTGCAGGATGTTTGTTCTGCCGTGACATCTGCTGACAGTAAAAGAAACTGAAAACACATTCCAAACATGAGTGAGAAATAAAACCACACCTGACCACTAAATTCCACTTTGATGTGGCTCTCTTACCTGTGCTGCTCACTCTGGTGCGAACGCCTTGAGGGAGCAATGAACTGTGGCTGTCTCTGATTGGCTGAGGGCTGCCCACTAGGTCTAGTCGCCCAGCAGCAGCGGCCCAGGTCAGTCTCATGAAACAGGCCACAGTGGAGGTGTAGTCACCCACCTCCATTGTCTAGGATCAAAAAACACCCATTTAGATACCTTTCATTCTTCACCACTCATATTATATAGAAAATTCTTCGATATCCATTTCCAGTGTTCCCGGTGCAGAATGTACAATTTTTCTGGTGGTGGGGGGACGGGGGGGAACAGGAATGAATTGTAATCAGTAAGCAGGCCTACTTTCCAAATGTACAACAAATGTTGAATGCTATGTTTTTGATTCACTGGTGTCATTATCTTTTGTATACTTCTAAGTGTTATTCAAAATAAGCATTCACACAATTGTGGCAACTCCAAGTTAAGGTTAACTTATCATTAAAAAAACTTGGCATCAGCAAGTTCGCAAAGGTAAATATTTATTTAATACCCGCGTCCAGATACATCGTTCATTAATTCGCAAAATTGTTGTGGGCCATAACAATGGCGCAAACACACCCTGCTCTTTCTTAGAACTCTCAGCCCAATATCTGAAAGTGTTTGAATGTCCGCTGAAACAGTGGGTTCACTGGCTCTTCGGTATCGGCAAGTACCGATGTAATAGAGATAGACCGAGATGTTTTTTTCAGGGCCGATACCGATACCGATTATTAGTAGTCAAGGGGGCCGATAACCGATATTTGTAGCCGATATTAATTTACAGAAAAGGGGAAAATATTGGCGTCAAAATTTTGAATAATACAAACTCCAACAATTAACTTACACCACCCCTTCCCCCCCCCCCCAACATGCTGGGTCAATTTTCAGCATCATTCAGTGGAGTGATATAGTCATGTCATACACCGTTTGAAAGCTTAGAATCTCAGGAATGTCATCCAATGTCAACCATTTGGTGGAATAAATACGTTTAGCGAATATAGATGAAAAATATCCTAGTGTCTTAGGGCAAAATAGCCCCCCTCACCCTCCTGCTCCCTTGGTCCATTCTAACTTTAACGTCGTTGTGGATATCCTTAGCAATGAGTTGATACTTCATGTTGGGTCTTGAAATGTTCATAAGAGTCCACAGAAATCGAATATCAATATTATTTTAGTCTAATTACATTGTGTATATTCACAAGCCATCTTATACAAAGCAGCCGAAAAATAGAAAACCGAAACGCTGCAATGTTTTTTTGTAGAAAACTGCGATTTAGGGTTGGAATTCCGCTATTGTCGTCCGATTCATGGAACCCACCGTGTTCACCAGGGTGTCACGGTGACATAGAGCCCTCGCACATGTCTGTGAGACCAATACTTCCTTGTTTACAAGCCTTATAAGCCAATGAGGCGATCACTATCAAAACGGGGCATGTATACTTTGATTGACAGCTACACCAGCAGACAGCAAGGGTCGGGGACGGGCCTTAGATATCCTAATAGCCAATGAAAATACCTTTCTGACGATATCCAGCATGTCAAACACCGTCTCACGTGTTGTTGAGAAAACAAATGCGCATGGGGTGTGTAAGCTAGCAGGCTCTTCCCCAGAGTGCAAGTGTGAAGCAAGTGGTTGATTTGCGCGCTCGTGTGTGGTTTTATTTTTATTTACTTTTGTGAGTTTGGTTTTATGAATAATAAAAATAAATAGTTGTTTTGTTTATTTTCACATTGTTATGTAATTTTACTTATTTTTGTTTATTTGTACATAGTTATTTATAGTACTTTTACTATTTTAGTTTTGGTGTTCATACCATTGCAGTTTCACTTTTTAAGTAAAAATAATAGCCAAAACACTTTGTTTGAGCTTTTTTTGTCCGTCGTGGCTCTGCGTGTAACCAGAGCGTGTAACCAATCAGATGGTGCTGTGGGTTGGACAATGCTGGAGACAGCGTAGTGACAGCAGACAGAGAGGCGCGGATCAAAAAAAAAAAGGCTGATGCCGATATGCGTCAAAATGCCGAATATCGGCTCCGATAATCGGCCCGGCCGATAATCGGTCGATCCCTACGATGTAAGCACCGATACCACTACAAAAGGTGGAATCGGTGCATCCCTAGTGTGTTATAAGTACTTGGATGGCCACTCGGGCTGCAGGGACGATCTCCTCCACCCGAATGGAGGAGCGCTCCGAGAGGGACATCTGCCTGTAGGAGGATTTCTCTGGGGTCCCACAGAGAGACAACTGCCTGCCGGCCCGCCCCGCGTTCCGGAACGGCCGTGACGACAGCGCGTCGCCGTCCCTGAGGTTGTCGTCGTCCAATGAGGCGGGCATGCTCTGGCCCACCAGGAGGAACCTGTCAAGAGACACTGTCAGCTCAATGGACAGATGTGGACATCCGGACACAACGCTGAACTCTGCAAGTTCTGTTATATTTTTGAATGCGTTAAAAACTTATCTTATGTAAAACAATTTGATAAAAAGTTTGGGTACCTGGCCAGCTGAAGACAGATGGAGTAGACTCCTTGTCTGGTCTCATAGTCCACTTCTGAGGGGATGGAATCCCTCTGCATTACGTTCACCACCAGACTGCGGGGATAAGAGGCGGACATATACTCGGGCTGTTCTCATCGTCCTTGGTGCACCCGTGCAGTCAATTAGAAGAACAAATACAGCTACAAATGCATTGCTGCTCCGATTATTACACAGAATTAAACTGTGGAAAATCACCTTCAAGAGCTTTTCTCCAAGGTTCAAATAGAATAATTATTATAGGGACTAGTATATGTTGCTGCTATGGGTTGTTGGGTTACCTGAGGCCTCCAGCCTTGAGGAAGTTCTCACAGAAGGACTTGACACTGGTCTTGGCCATCTCATCGTCAGATGTGGGCATCAGCTTAGAGCTCAGCACCTAGCGTGTGAGATATTGAATAAGCTGATGGATTCAACCACAACAAAAACAACATGGAGGTGTAGGAAAGGAACCAGTGTCCCATCTTCTCGAAAGACAGATTACTTTGCTGCAGGGAAATTTGACATTAGCCAACCATCGCTCTCAAACCATTGCCCTCTAACCCCCCATCGCAAAAAAGCCAAACCACCAGCTAAACTTACTGTTTACTCTCTTTAGTACTGCAAAAGTTACCTATGCAAATTCCAGCTCTGAAACAAAAGTGAATACGCTAGTCAAGCCTTAGCAACCAAACGACTAAACAGCACAGAGAGTGCGAGTTTTCACCAAAACTAAAAACAGCTACCTCTTAAGCGAAATGCAAATTATCAAATCATCACACAAGCCAGCGTTTCCCCCAGAAAATATCTTAGTCAAGGTGGCCAAGGAGCGGGGTTGGGGGGGCTTGTCTCGGTTTCAATTCCATTCAAAAAGCTAACCCTATGGCATGACCATTGTTGTAGCAGTATTACCGATGCATTATTTATTATTTTATATCTGATGAAAGTACGTCTTCTTTCCCTACGAGAGTTTTCTACTTTGTTAATGCATAATAATTAAAAAAATAATAATAATTACACATTGGTAGTCAAGGCGGGGCCCTATTGTTGTTAAGGCTGGCGCCTTAACCATACAGTGCTGGGGGAAACACTGCAAGCTGTGTGTGCACTTTAGTAGAATATATAGACATATGAATAGACAACGGACGGGTTGCAAAAAAACATGACAGCAGAAAATCTAATCTCAACAGTAAAGCCATTGGTCCTTGTTTGATCGCATCAGCTTTTGATCCATTCAAGAGATTTGGTTATTCTTAACCAATAATGGATCTGGGGTTGGTCTTGAATTCATATCAACTCCAACCTTCTCACTAGCGGTGATGTTACTTGCGGCGGCTGCCATTGTGAAGTAAACCAAATCACGCACCATAAGCTAATATCCAGTTTATTCGATTTGTGTCCCTCACAGCTGGCTACGGTGGCGCATTGCATTCACATCACAAAAAAAAGTAGCAGGTTATCTCGTAATTATGACAAAGATCTCATTATGAGAAAATACCTCATATTACGAGATCTTTATGTCATAATTACGAGATAATTATCTCATAATTACGAAATCTTTATCTTTCTCATAATTACGATAGTTATCTCATAATTACGAGATCTTTCTCATAATTACGAGATCTTTATCTTTCTCATAATTATGAGATAGTTATCTTTCTCATAATTACGAGATAGTTCTCATAATTACGAGATAGTTATCTCATAATTACGAGATCTTTATGTCATAATTACGAGATAATTATCTCATAATTACGAGATCTTTATCTTTCTGATAATTACGAGATGGTTATCTTTCTGATAATTACGAGATAGTTATCTCCTAATTACGAGATCTTTATGTCATAATTACGAGATAATTATCTCATAATTACGATATATGTATCTCGTAATTATGAGATATTTATCTCGTAATTACGTCATCAGAATCCCGTCTTCCACCACATGTGGTTCAGTTGATTGTTGGTCGGACTCGGTACTTCCATAAAGATGGAAAGAAATGGGCAGATTCTGAGTTTGCGGTTCAATAGATCATCAGTGAAGCATCGTTGCGACACCACTGACACCTCTAGCTAAATGTATTAACCTAGAGACCAAGCTACAACATTGTTTATCCAAACGAGCTGTCTTTAGCGAATGGTGAATTGCATTGGCTTCCATGAGCTGTCGGCTGTCAGTCGCGAGCTTAGGGATCTTCTGCAAAGTAACAAAGTAACGGAAAACGACCATAATGGTCAAATTTCAATAGCGTCACCATTATTGACTCTAGAGCCCCACAACTTGTCCCATATAGTCATGGCCTCTATATGGTCTTACTACAATCTTTAGTTTTCTACTTATTTTAAAGGATTTTTCTTTTTGCAACAATTTCAATAGCGTCCCCATTATTAACTCAAGAGCCCCAAAACTTGTTCCATATAGGTATGGCCCATATTTTTCCAAACCAAAGGTTGTAGTCGTACCATAATGAGCCCAAGCCTCTATGGAACAAGTCTTGGGGCTCTAGAGTCAATAATGGCAACGCTTTTGAAATTGTTGCTAAATAATTCCTCAAAAATAAGAAGAGATATTTTTTTCAAAACTAAAGGTTGAAGGAAGACCATATAGAGGCAATGCATCTATGGAACAAGTTGTGGGGCTCTGTAATCAATAATGGCAACCCTATTGAAATTGTTGCAAAAACAAAAATGGACATTGAATTCTTTGCCCAATATAAAATCCTTAAAAATAAGTTGAGATATATTTTTCAAAGCTAAAGGTTGTAGTAAGACCATATAGAGGCCATGACTATCTGGAAAAAGTTGTGGGACTCGAGTCAATAATGGCGATGCTATTGTGGTCGTTTTCAGTTTTGCACTTTTCAGACGGTCCCTAAGCTGGCGGCTGAAAGCCGACAGCTCATAGAAGCCAATGCAAATCATCGTTCGCTAAAGACGGCTCGTTTGGATGAAAACAAGGTTGTAGCTAGTTCTCTAGGTTACATTTAGCTAGAGGAGACATTGGTGTCGCAACGATGTGGTGGAAGACGGGATTCTGATGACGTACTTACGAGATAAATATCTCATAATTACGAGATACATATATCGTAATAATGAGATAATTATCTCGTAATTATGACATAAAGATCTCGTAATTTTGAGATAACTATCTCGTAATTATGAGAAAGATAAAGATCTCGTAATTATGAGATAATAATCTCGTAAAAATGACATAATGATCTCGTAATTATTATGAGATATTTTCTTATTACGAGATAACCAGATTTTTTGTTTGTGATGTGAATGCAATGCGCCACCGTAGCTGGCGGACCTTGTCATAAAGTTAGCGATAACAGAGCCCACCCATTTAGAGAGAAGATAGGATTTGTCAATTTTACTGTCATTTGTCTCATTGAATGAGCATTTTCTAACAGCATTCTTATAGGATGTCAAAATAGTTTATTTAATTTAACCCTTCAAGCTCCAAGACAAATTGAATAGGCCGTTTGGAAGTTTTGTTACCTCAGAAACTGTTATGTCATGGTTCCTACAGCTTAATGAAAGTTAATTTTAAGACTTTTTTAATGCCACTTGAAAGGAAATTTAAGACCAATGCATTAATCAAAACTAATGGAAAAAAATATTTGAACATATTTCCAATATCAGTAGGCTTTTTGGACGGAAACAAAAATGACTTCTTGCGCACATTGTTCGGTAGAGTACAGGGAAGATGAAACCGATAAAACTCAACAGTAAGACCTATCATCTGAACGCTATATCCTATATCATCTGAACACTATAAGGAGAGTAAATGCAAGAAAGCATTAACATTAAAACTTGTCGGAACCGCATGCAAAGAAGTGGGGACTATCAGAGTCTGGGAACATCGCACGGAATAAGTCTCCAATTCCCTTATTTGACTTGTAGGATTGGTGTCTTGTCACGATGTTCAGACACCACAGTAACTCTGCTTTCATCGTTGGCGTGCAACCTAACATTGTCCGGAGATTTGTTGCTGCTATCCCGGTTGATGATTTCGGAGATGGGGTTGGAGGTGTAACCCATGCTATTTCACTCTCTCTGCTAATATATGTATATGTCAATTTATATGAATGTATATATTATAATAATATATATAATGTAGTGTGTATGGTGTATATCTATAGTATATATATATTCCCAGTATATTGTAGCGACCAGTGTTCACGTGCTACAATATAATCCTGACGGCCGCTAACTGAAACGGTTGCCTGGAGACCGTGTTTTGTTGACGCTCCCAAAAAAGTGGTTCTCTGCTGGGCGCGTAAGAAGAGCGAACATAGACTTGAAGAACGAACATAGACTTGAAGAACGAACATAGACTTGAAGAACGAACATAGACTTGAAGAGCGAACATAGACTTGAAGAGCGAACATAGACTTGAAGAGCGAACATAGACTTGAAGAGTGAACATATAGGCTAGAAGAGAAACGAAGAAAAAGTTATATTCCTGACGGCCGCTAACTGAAACGGTTGCCTGGAGACCGTGTTTTTGTTGACGCTCCCTAATAGAGCGAACATAGACTTGAAGAGCGAACATAGACTTGAAGAGCGAACATAGACTTGAGTGAACATATAGACTAGAAGAGAAACGAAGAAAAGGTTATCACGGAAGAAATAGAAGATATGGAGGAAGATTTGACGTTACTTTGAACAAGAGGACAGCCTGTCATCGACTGGCCCCTGCTCAAGAGCGTTCGGCCGTAGCGGTAGTGGTAGGAACAGAACGACCCCTTTCATTGAATCGAGTGCACTCAAAGACTTGCTGGGTACCCATTTTATTTAGTTTGTTATTTTTCTTGGGGACCTCTTTTGGGTTCAGTGTTTTGAGTTCAGTGTTTTAGGTTCAGTGTTGTTATTATTATTATTATTATTATTGTGTAAATAATCTGATTGATTCTGATTGATCGTTAGATAAAAGGTCAAACGTGCCTCACTGTGTCTGTGTGTTATTCCTTTTATCAGAGTTCTATTAAGAATACAAGCCAGTCTCCTTATAACCTGGGATTGATGCACCACTGCATTGTTATATTACCTTTAAAAATACAGTTGGTTACAGAGGCACGGTAGAAACGAGAGCAGAACAGGGGGGTATACCACGAACATCGCTGAACATACCCAGGCTTTCTTGGGAATACCTGGCTCGACAGAGACGCAACTCGCAATCAGAGTTAAATGGTACCACGACGCTGACTTTAGATTAAATTAGTCAAACCAGGTTTTCCGCTTTAGGTTCAATGCGCGTTCACATAAAAGAGGCGTTTATCGCGTCATTTGACTCACCCTTATGCAAAATGAATCGAGCAAGAGCGGTGTATTCCACCCAAGACTAGCAATGTATTATTATGAATTCCTACGAGGAATTCAAAGTCCAAATCACAGCCAAGGGGAACACTGTTGCCCAAAATATGGTTAGGGTGGCATGCTGGCAAAAAATAGCCATGTTAAGTGAAAAGATTCTGCATATTGTCTAAAAATTATGTATCATCATGCCTTTTACCCCCATAGATGTGGTGCCTGCACGCTCCTACGAACATGGGGCCAAGTCAAAAATAAATATAAAAATATTATTCAATGTGGTAAGTTGTAAGCATCCATTTGAATAATCTCAGGTGAATCTAGCCTATGATTTGCAATGGCCTAGGCTCCAACCTTTAATCTCATGTTGATTACCTGTAGCAAATAAAAAGAAACCCAAATTAATACGACTGGGAGGGGGACCGCTCCACCGCCCTTCACCACTTCGGAGGAGCTGGCTCTCGCCAATAACGAAGGTCGGCCGATGATGGTAGGAGTGGAAGGAGGGATGTCCTCTGACCCCACTGCCTCGACATCCAAGGCATTTGTAATGAGTATGTATTCATGTATTGGCAATGGACATAAATAATTGTCTTGCTAATCAAATGTGAAATGATTGAGTGTAAATTAAGTGTGTCATTTTTAGTTGAAGGTACAAACATTATCTTGGAGGAGCCGCCGACAATCAATCTCCAATCAGAGGTATATAACTATCAAAGCAAAGTGTCACTTATTCTTCTAAATGTTAAATTTTTTGGAAAGAATGTCCTATAATAGGTTTCCCTGATTCTTGCAGGAGACTCTGTTGGCCTGTGACTCCAGGGCGACTATGGAGGTGATTTTTCTTAACAATTCTCACAGCTATAATATGAATTTGTAGAATAAAAAATGCCTAGGCCTAATTGTGTCACTGACATAGCGGTTATGTAAGGGATAATGGACAACACGGCACTTGACTATCCAAGGTTAATGTACGTTGAACGTGGGGCCACCTTTGAACTTAGTGCACGGATTCTTTGTGTAGCATTGCCTACATACGGTCCAACAAGGACGATCAAATAACGAATACCCTCTGTAATCTGTATCTCTCATAAAGAATATCAGACAATGCCAAGGGATCGGTTCTGTCCCGAAAAACCCTCTGTCTCCGGAGAGACGCCTGTACGATAAGTGCGCTGAGGTCCACGGGAACACCCACAAAAGGTGACGCCATTGTCGGAGGAGGGGCTAGGAAGCTGCGCACGCCGATTTAAGTAGCCGATCTCCGGGTAGACTAAGCTGAAAACCTGCTCCCGACCAGATTTGGTTGCGAGCATAAGTCACCATGGTGATACAGCGACGCTAAAAGAGATCGACTTTCGTGGTCCAGCTAACCCAGGCTTTGAGCTCAACATACCTCGCTAACCCTCTAATCGAGGTTCGTAGTACAGGCCCCAGAACTGGGAAATACCTGGCGTTTGTTGACAGCTTAATGTTGAGGCTTTGTGTTTCGCGCTGTGCATGTGGGACTCCAATGCTTTCCTTCTCATTGCGCCGAGCTTGAAACATTTCTTGCACAAAATACACCAACAAATGTTTTGTTGGTTCCGCTCTCGTGATTGCGCGACATTACTGCTATTAATTTATATTAAAAAAATTACAGATTGTTTTTTTTATATTTGAGACTAATTACAATCATAAAATCCTACTTATCATGTGGTAACATTTTTAAGACTTTTGAAAGATGGATTTAAGACTTATTAATACTATTTAAGGCCTTATTTTTCCATTTCTGAATATAAGACTTTTTAAGGATCCGCGGGAACCCTGTATGTCAAGGATGTTTCTGTAAAATAATGAAAAAATGTCATTGAAGTGTTATTGTTGGAGAGGTGTGTGTGTGTGTGTGTGTGTGTGTGTGTGTGTGTGTGTGTGTGTGTGTGTGTGTGTGTGTGTGTGTGTGTGTGTGTGTGTGTGTGTGTGTGTGTGTGTGCGAGCGCACCTCCAGGTTGTAGAGCACCCTGAAGGTGGACATGCCCGGAGCGGAGGACCTGAACAGGGACTCGAGGATCGAGGCGGCACTGGGCTGGTGCTGCTGCTTGGAGGACATGGATGGAGAGCGAGATCCTGCACTCTGACCCAGCGTGAAGAGGGTCTTCTGCATTGAACACACCAAGACAGGAGGTCATGTGACATGGGGGAGGAGGGCAATGTGAGAGACATTATACAAGTTATACAACATCCAGCTGTGAATAAAAAAAGAAAATAAAGAAAAGGCAGCAGAGTTTCTGCAGCTGCACAGCTGTTCCTCATTGTTTATAGAAAGGGTTATTATTGTTATCCACATCATCATCATTTTTATGCATTGCTTTTCTCTGATTAGCAATCCAGAGGCCATGCTCTCGCAACCAATACAAAAAGGGAATCTTAAATTATTCCCAATCTCCTCAGATAAAGCAACATGGATGACGTATAGGCTGATGGGATAGAGAACTAAAATCATGGCGGCAGGAGGGAAGTACCTGGTGACTCCAAACGCTGGACTCTTTGGGAACAAAGTTGTCCAAAGCATCCTGCACCTCAGGGTCTGTTGGTATTAGCAGCAGCAACTTCCGCACCCGCAGAGTGATCCTACACACACACAGACACACACACACACACGCAACCTTTTTGCCAGGTGTTCTCAACTCCCGCCGGTCCGCCAAATGAGCGTAATTGGGAAGCGAGAGAGCGGGACCATAGGGAGGGGGAAACAACCGTTTCAGTTTCATGGGTTAAGTGGCGAGAGGGGGGAGTAAGAGGGTGAAATACGTTTCCTTTACATGTTTCAGATATTGTTCATCTGAAAACTCTGTTCTTATTGTTCTCGTTTTGGAGACTTGTCTACTGACGTAGTCCTACACAGCTCATAGGTAGTAAGAACGGAGATTGAGTTGTGGTAGATCAGGATAATGATGCTATAATTCATGACCATCCCTCAGCCAAGCTTGTTCTTGGCAAAAACAGATGCATTCATTAGTAGGGTGGTTCTCTCACCTGGATTCATCCAGATTAGCCAGCTGGTAAAGCATCTCAAACACGTTGCACACCAAAGCCATCACCACTCCAGGCAGAGATTTCTCCTTTGGACAGAAAAACACAAACAAAACTCGGGAATTCTTGTCGTTTGTCACACACGACTGAAGCCTTTATAAAAATGAATGGCAGAGTTATATGACAAAGCCGGGGGAGACGTTGCAACGAAGCTCCTTATGCGTGAAGGTAGCCTGTGTGTGTGTGTGTGTGTGTGTGTGTGTGTGTGTGTGTGTGTGTGTGTGTGTGTGTGTGTGTGTGTGTGTGTGTGTGTGTGTGTGTGTATGGATGTTTTTACCTGCTCCAGTGCGTAGGCAGAGTTGAACACGGCGGAGCTGGAGCTGCTGGAGGCCGAGGTGGAGGACTCCGAGCTGCCAGAGGGTGTGCCAGTGCTGGAGCTCTTAACCGTCAGGCTCTGCTCGTCGCTGAAGCCCAGCTGGGAGAGCAGCTTCTGGTCCCGGTTCATCGTCAGCTGGACAGAGGAGGGTGAGGGGGTTGGTATTATTGTTTTCCCGTTGCAATTTGCAATTTGTTGTGGCGCCAAGTTTCATTATGTTCAAAATGTTATTGTTAACTTTTACACTATTGTCCTTCTCTGTAACCCAATATTAAATTGTATTTTTTTTTAACATTTACTAAAGCAATAACAACAAGAATCCTAATAATTACCACGCTGTCGTTGGCAAAGATCTGGACGTTGTCCACAGGGCAGCTGAGGTGCTCAGATATCTTCCATCTGACGCTCCCTATGGTCTCATTACTGTGGGCCTGCGGGGATAACAAAGCGTGAGGACAGCCCGTCCCTGCGGTGCGCACTGCCATACATTGAGGCTGTGTGTGTGAGTGAGGGCCATACCTCCAGGGTGAAGGTGTCTTTGGTGGACTCGTAGGTGACATGAAGGGTCACCGGGTGGCCGTTGAACGATGCGCCGTGAGGTAGGATAGTGCGAGGGACCGAGTACTGATCCTGTGGAGGAAACACCGCACCATGTTAAGCGTCACCTCGTCAAAGAGTTTGCTAAAACCAGACAAAGGAATTAGACCCCCAACACAGGAAGGTCTTCAACATGGACCTATAGCGTACCTCTATAGTTAGGACGTATCGTTCCGCCAGAAGAAGCAGTCTCTCAATGATCACAAGCTTTGTGGACCTGCACAGGAGTACAACGATGATACATGACACAGTAGATCAAGGAAGCAATGATTCAGTCAGACAAAACACACTGTACAATGTTTTAGCACAATTCTTCTGCAATAAAGGAGTAATCATCAGCAGGGAATAAGCTTTCTCAATCAGCATGGTGAGCCCTGTCCTTATTTGATACGTATTCCTGACAGTTAGTATAGAGCTTTTAATATCTTATGTTCCTACCCAGACCCGCCTGCTGTGTACCTGGATGGAGACTGCACGGAGGTGGCCACCGTAGGCATTGCGGTGGCTGTGAGCATCTTTGTTGCCCTGGTAACAGCATGTGTCAAGGTTGGCCCGCCAAGAGCAGAGCTTGCCGCCTGAGGGAAAGAGAAACGTTAGGATTTCAATATAAACACTCGATGATATCTCTATCAGGCCAACCTTTAAGAGCTTAGGTACAATGTCCTACCTCGAGCCGTTTGTAACAATCAGCGATGAACTTCTTGTGCAAAGACACAGAGTCCTATGGGACAGAAAATGAGAAAATACATTTACAAAACCTGTGTCAAGCCCACGTTAAGCAAGTCCACAAGTTAAGAACCACAGATAGAAGGCTGGACACACAATTCCAATCCCCCCCCCCCCCCGCCCAACGCCACAGATGAATAACACTGACCTTCTTCATTTTGGGGTTAAGGTTGGTGTAGCTGTATGTAATTATGAGCTGGATAGCCTCGTTGGCGATCTCTTCATCTGGAGTCTCCATGGCGATTCGCCAGATAAAATCCATCCCGACCAGATCCAGTCGCTCCACACACTGGATTCACATGGTGACCAAGAGCATTGTCATTGAGTAGTCCTCATTATTCATCATATTGTGGTTCAACATTAGTGTTAAACAACTTCATTATTATCAATAACAGACATAACCATTTATTAAAAAATAGTATATGCAATGCATTGAAACAAAAATATATAAAGTTTTCAAGCAATGTCTTAGTTAAGTAATATGCGTCAGCTACAGAATCATTATTTGTTTCAGATAATTTATTCAAAAGTATTCTGTTAAGTCCATGAAAACCAAATCAATAAAAATTAAATCAAGCAGTAAAATGAATGTTAAAACACAACTGACCAGTTGCGTTCCCTGGCGCTTCAGGCGATGGTCACACAGGTTGACGTTCTCAAAAAAGGTTTTGAAGAGATTGAATCCTAGAAAAACAAGGGATGCAAAAATAAACAATTACCTAGAAAGACATGCTCAACTATGTCTGTCTCTGTCGTGTCTTTTTACACATACAATGTGGAAATGCTGAAATGCAATGTACACTCAATTTGTATTTTTGCCACCTATTCATGTTATTTAACGACATAGCCCCGTGGGGTGTGTGTCTACAGTAGGGCTGTAACGATACACAGACTCACGATTCGGTTTGTATCAGGAATTTTGACCCACGGTTCGATACATCCCACGATTTTTTTAAATTTAAAAAGCATTTTATATAAACAACACTGATATAACAATTAACTTTTTGTAATATTTGATAACAAATAATTTGGAACACTGAACAGAGTTGAACAGAAAGATTACAATTAAAGTGTAGCAAAATGAATAAAATAAATAACCAAAGATTGCAGTTGGAGGATGCTTACAGGTAGGCAAAAACTCTCAACTAGATTTATGGTTTAGGCTTACGTATTTGAAAATATTAATGTCAAATAAATAATAGTAATTTGAATAGTTTGGTAGCACTAACCACTAACCAGCGTGCCCGCTAGAGAAAACGGTGCTGGTCAAAGTGACCTGCATAGGATTCGTTTTCGGTCAAATAGCCTATGATCGCTTCTTATTAGGCTATGTAGCTTAAATAATGACATAATCAGGCCGTATAGAATGCCACATGTTTAATAGCCTAAAGAACATGAACGTCTGATTCGCAATAACGAGGCATAGTGTTACGAGTAGCGTCTGTGTGTGCGCGAGAACAGCAGTGTGAATGTCTGTGTGTGTGAGTGACGTCAGCGAGTGAGTGGACGAGCGAGGAGAGCAAGCGGTAGCGTGTGTGTGTCTAGTGAAGAAACGAACAAGTCCGGTAGAATAAAGTACCCAGCCTGTCAATAATCGGTAGCCGCTTCATTCCGACCTATAAGCAGACCAACTGCCGGTCAAAGCACACAAATACTAGAGACAGGGATCACACAGGCTATTTTTACGCGCTTGGCCCGATCTGGATAAATGTCGTTCATATCGCATATGAGGACTTCACAAGCTGTGGAGAAATGCAATCCTCCATAGCCACGGAGCGCTGTCATCACAGCGAGGGCATCTCGTCGCAGACTTACGGCATTGATAAGAGGAGCGGTGTCAGCAGACTATTATTTAGACCGATTATTAGCAAGTTTCAATCTGACAATTTGACCGGAGAGATACAATTTTGTCTGACATTTAATTGTTCCATTACCGGACAACGGAAACCCTGGCACTAACAGCTCATATCATGTGGCTGGATCTGAACTGGAAGGATAATGGGAGTTAGAAAGGGTGTGTCGCGCTTCTGCCACCTCGAGACAGGTCCGTGGCTTTGAGTGTCGCGATATAGGTTTCGATACACATATCGTTACAGCCCTATTCTACAGGGTGAACCTCACCATTCATGGTGATCTCATAGGGCTCCAGTTTTAGGATCTTCTCCTTAAATAGCTGCTGCTGGACATCACTCTCCAGGTCATGCTGGCCTTTGGTGAACCACTCAAAACACATCTGTGGAGCCATTTATATATACATCACTACAATGCATGACATATTGTAAACAATTACCTTGAAACTGCAGTTCAAGCACCGAATACATTCTAGGTATTTGGGGGGGCTTGGAGACAAAGACCTTGTTCAAAGAGGATCTGAGCAATACAGTGCAAGTTCCCCCCCCCTCTCTCTCTCTCTCTCTCTCTCTCTCTCTCTCTCTCTCTCTCTCTCTCTCTCTCTCTCTCTCTCTCTCTCTCTCTCTCTCTCTCTCTCTCTCTCTCTCTCTCTCTCTCTCTCTCTCTCTCTCTCTCTCTCTCTCTCTCTCTCTCTCTCTCTCTCTCTCTCTCTCTCTCTCTCTCCCCGTTTGAGACCACTCCCGGCTCATATCGGGAAATCAATCTTGGTCAGTAACAGGTGCATGAATGCAACACTTTTCATTGACAGAGATGAGTATGCAGTGAGGGAGCACAAAAGGAGGGGACGTTTTTTTGAGTTTTTTTCAGAATCTCAACTTTTCTGTTCTATCTCTCTTTACAACTCTCATATCGAACATACAACCCCTTTTAAAAAAGGTAGAACAACGCTAAGACTGTTTGATGCACGCCCATAGCATGTATACCTCTCTGTCCTGCTCACAGACATCAGGGCCGGACACCAGGCACTCCCAGATCTCCTTGGCCCGGTTCCACACCAGGTAGAGGCTGGCCTCCTGAAGGAAGAAGGCCAGGAAACGCAAGTGGCCGTCCAGGTACTAAAACACAGAAGAAGATCATCACACACACATTTATCAACAGAATTTATCATTACCCCATCCAGATAGCTGTGTGTTTCCTTTTCAAAGCTTGTTCATGTTTGTAATTAATTGCAGCGTTGATTCATGCCCAAATCACACTTCTCCATCATGCATGCGAAGATCCATGTCGCTACTCAGAGACCGTAGACACCCCTGTCGCAGGTCAATAACTTTTACGAATGCGAGGATGACCTCTCCTTCCACAGCTTAGCAACGCATCGTCCTTCTCTGCGATATTTCACAGCAAGTTATCAGTGATTGGCCGAGCAGGGTGCTTCTATTGTGTTTTATTTCCAACAGCCAGACACAATAATAAAATGAACAAATCTGGCAAGACCAACACTAATATAATTTGGATGTGATTCAGCAACTTCTTTCCAGCAGCACATATTAATAATTTTGAAACCTAATTATTACTAAATTATTAAAATGTAAATGTATTACTTATTAAATGGATATACAGATTTTTCAACATATCTTCAATGGAGCAAACTCTTCCTGCATTTCCGTTTCAGGATATGCTCGTCCTTGCATATTTGTCGATGGAAATGCTATATTGGCCACTTGTAGACGTTAATATGATGTGGAAGATTAAATGCAGGCGGCTCTGCAAAAATCTGAAACGTGTCTGCATCCTGACGCAGCTCTTCACTAATGTTGCGCGCGCGTGTGTGTGTGTGTGAGAGACGGACCTCCTGATAGGTGTAGCGTCCGTCCACCAGGGTGCTGCTGGACAGGCCGTTGTTCCCGGCAGCAGTGACGGCCAGCCGGTGGCAGCACACCAGGGAGCCTGTGATCAGCTTGACGATCTCAAAGTTCTTCTTCAGGTCCTGGATGATACTCTGTGAAGGAGGGGGAGGAGGAGAAGCACTTATTTATTCAATCAATACACAACGTTCCGATGGATTTCTAGCACATTATTATTATTATTATCTTACTTATTACCTGAGTAATGAACTTTATACCAGTGGGTCACGATCTTATATGACGATCTTTATATGAATTTATATGAAATAATTACAAACAAGAAAGACGGTGGCAAAGAGTGAAAAAAAAAAGGTCTGCTCAAGCTCCCAGTGTGTACAAGAAAACACAAATCAAGTGAAAACATTACAATGGAAAGCATTTGATAAGATGCACGAAGCGACCATAGTTTTGAATTACTCAAAAAAAGACGATTATTACAGTGGCCAAGAAGAGTCACAAGCAAGTTATAAATTAGTGAGCATCAAAGGACAGAGACCATGGAACGGGCTGACTATTATTGCTGTCGGTCTTTCATTGCTTACACATCTGGAACACATCTTGCCCGTTTGAGAAGTAGTATTCCAGATTAAAATGTAAACCCATTTTTTTGATTCAACCAACAAGATTAGATAGAACGTAGATTATTTATTTCATCCCTTTCCACATTCTATAATGTATGGGTTTACAATAATAGTTAGATTGTTTCATAGTCAACATCCCGTCAGGCTCATTTCCATAAAGTTGTGGTTTCTTCATTTGTTGTGGTGTTGGGCTGGCAGTTGTGTTGCAGCATTGGCAGTTGTGCTGCGGCTTTGTCAGTTGTGTACGCAGTTCATTTAACACATCTCGGCCACAATCATCAATACAGCTTTCACAAATATTTAAAAATGCGTCTATATCAAGAACAAAATCCCAGGTACCACCTGCAGAAGCCCCATTGGTACTCGTAACACAGGTTGAACACACTGCGATACACTATGCAAGGAATACTGCATGGTGGAACAAGTAAGCCAAATCCAAACACAGCCACATAGAGCAAGGGGGAGTGCGTTACCTTGTCCTGCTTCTGATAGGTCTGCTTGATGAAGGAGCGTGTAATCTCGTGGAGCTGCCGAAGAGCAGGGACAACCCAAACTGCCTGAGGACTGCTCTGTTGAGAAGCCTGACACACGCACACTCATGTCAACACATGGATAAAAACTTGTGGCTGCCTTTGTACAGAATAAGTTAGAAAGCACACACATGGAAAAGGGCATAATCAGAAATAAATGGGAAGGGTTTGGCAAAACTTAAAATAAGTCTTTAAGTTTAAGTCACAACACAGTGAAGTTAAGTCTTCGGTTGCCATGTTTACGTTTCTATTACAAAAACAAACCTTTGCCAAACCCTGGACATCTACAGTCCTGATGGGCCTCCGTAGACCTTCCCAAGGAACTCAGCGGAAGCTAAATTATTGAACACCCTCAACCAAAACCAAGATCAACCACCCAGTGCAGTCGAAAGCCAGTGACCCGATTAGTTTAAAGAGCTTGAGATTAAATCATACAAACACACACACACACACACACACACACACACACACACACACCCACCCACCCAACCACATTTGCACACGCACCCACACCCACAGGTGAAATACTAATGAATAAATACAATCACCCTGTGCCCAATGACATCCCTTTTGTGATCAGGCATTTCTCCACGATTGGTTGGCAATGGTGAAGCAGTGAGATTGGAAGAGCTGATTGGATTGTTTAAAGGCAGCTCAGTATGTGTATAATTATTATTAATATTATTATTAAAAGGGGGGCTTTTCTTACTTTGACTGATGTGTTAGCTTTCCGCTTGCCCCAAGAACCAGTAAGAAATGAACTTTGCGACTCGCTGCCTTTACTCTCCTCCTGAATCTGAAGCTAGGAAAGTAAACCTTGTTTGAGCTTGGTGCATGAGAACATCACGTCTGGCCCTATGAACATTCAGTTAACAGGATGCACACAAGGGAGTTTACGAATATGTGTTCGAGAGGGAGGGAGGAAGGAAGGGAATAGCAGTGCGGACAGAAGATTCTTCTACTGTGTTTCTGTGAATGAACGTTAAAGCATGTGTTGAATTAGTCAGGTTCACATTCCAACATCCACCACACAAGCAGAGGTCACAAATGAAAATGCCTTGAAGAGGTTTCAAACATTGATGTGTTAAGCTGGAACGACACTTCAGATTAGGGATGGGCATCGTTTGATCATCATTTTACGGTTTTGGTTCCCACGTTATCGTTTCTATTAAGTTTCACTTTCATATAAGTCAATGTGAAAATTACAAATACATTTTCCATTCCAATCCTACCTTATAATATAAATAAGTAAATGTTTTGAGCGTTCTAAAAAATACATAAAATACGAGACTTGAGATAACAGTATTCTGGTTTGGTCAGGTGTTTTTATTTAGAGAAATCGGCATGTGTGCCTTCAGAAGAGAAGAGATACAACTTCCGCTATAACCGATAACCTGACACTAAGGAAAATATATATTTTTTGTTTGTGTTTGGTCTGCATGACTCAATGAATTATGTTATATCAGTAAGACTATGGTTTGTTTAGCACCAAGTTAGATAGCTTTACTGCCATCTCCCGACAGAGGAGGTGTCGTTCTTTGTTAGCAGGCTTGAAAGTGTTAAACACGGTACACTCGTCCTCCCTTATGTCAATACCTTGGGTCAGCATATTTTTGCGTAAATTGCTTGTGCAGCTTAACAAAGCTCAACCATACATTAGATGGCCAGGACTAGAGGAGAGCACGGGGCTTGATTGTGACTGAATGGTCTGTCAGTTCCCCTTCAAAATCGGGATAGGGTTAGTTTTGGGGCTGAAGCGCACTTATTATATATTTTTCCAATAAAAGTCCCAAATTAGGATAGCAACTTCATAAAGCACTTTTGTTTCACATGGTTCTTGAAACAGTTGGCGGTTCAAAGCATCCCTTCTTATGATTTACAACAGTTATTAAAAATCATGAGCTTTAATAACTACGGTGACCAAGCTAAACCGGGTAAAGTCCATTTATTTTTGATTCTCAAATAAGTAAACAAAGATTTTTTTTTTAGAAGTTTGTGTCTGTGTGTGTGTGTCACACCTTCTTAATGTCCTCAATGCACTTGATGATGTAACTCCGCTTGATGGTCTCCTTGACAGCGTAAGCGTCGCTCAGGATCCCCAGGTGCTCCTCAGACGCCTGCTGAACCAGACTGGTGGGCAGGGTGGGGAGGTGGGCCAGCTCCCACAGAACTTCCAACACCTCCAAACACACACATACAGTTGAACTTTACAAGCACCAATAGCTAACTTCAAAGCAAATTGGCTAACTTCATTATTAACTGTAGCAACCAAGTATACATTGTGTTCCAACCTGGCGGGCGCATGCACACGCACACCCCAATTTGAGGGACGTACCTTTCCTGTTGTAGCCTCAGAGCGAGCTTCTCGGCCGATCCGTCCGATCAGACTGAGCAGCTTTTGTCTGACGCGATCGCTCTCCACCTCCCAACTCTGAGACACAAACTCAATTAATAAAAACACTCATCATATCTCCAAATGGACCAACGGTGAAATGGCAGTTGCAGCATGGAGCACAGACCTTCTGTATCAGAACAAAGAGGTGGCTGAGCTGATCGAAGTTAAACTTGACAGCAGCAGCGGCGATGATGGTGTGGATGTTCTCAATCACCGTTGAAGACTGGCCGGCCTGGAATCGTTCAATCAGATCAGCCAGAGATCAAATACACAGCGGACCATCAAATATGTACAGGCACATTTAATACTGTCAACACATTTGAGCTCTTCCATCACTTCACTCCCTACTGTGAACTGACCGTCTAATGGCCAGTATGCTTAACACACACACACACACACACACACACACACACACACACACACACACACACACACACACACACACACACACACACACACACACACACACACACACACACACACACACACACACACACACAGTCTTTTTATTGAAAGCACAATGTGATAATTATACCTACATGGTGGTCACACATTATTAGTGAGGGTTGGTGTGCAATGGGCTACTTACTTGGATTCTCCAGATCTTTGAAAGTTCATCCATAGAGAGTTTACTGCCCAGGAGTTCGATAATTCCCTTTATTCTTTCACAGTACTGCGCCTGGTCTATGTTACCTGAAACGGTACATAGAGACAACACCTTTTAAGGGAAGCTGCCGATGTTATTTTCTGATGCATAATTACCTTCTCATTGCATTTTCCAAGGGAGGTAAGCAACAAACCGGGAATTCAAAATGGATTAGAGCCAAGTGCTTGAATAAACGCTTGTTTGTTTGAGGAGCCCTTACCCTCCAGTGCTATTGACAGAACAGAGTTCTCCACGAGCCAATCCAGCAGTTTGTCTGTGTCAATGGCATTTTTAACAGTTTTAGACACTGTGCTCTCCTCAATAAGCTTTGTCACCTGGTAGAGAGAAATCAAAATACACAAAGATCAGTGCACAAACTCTGTAGCCATGCTATATTTTAGCAATTTTAACCATGACATTGCTTAGAATGGGATCATCATGAACCTACGGACTTCAGTGGGGGTTTCATTCCGTCTGCGCACGGCACCTTCTCAACAATAATCAATAATCTTCCTCCCACTGTGGGTGAAAATGGTAGGTCTTGGCTCGTTTCCCCTCAGCCATGCCAATATTTAGGAGTGCGTAACTACTGTTGACGTCTTTCAACTGCTGTTGACAGCGCATGAAGAAGAGAAAACTGCTTTTTCTCTTCTTCATCCCTCGCGGTCGACTTGGAATCTGTCGGCGGTCTACTGGTAGACCGCGATCGACTGGTTGGGCACCCCTGATATAGACCGTTCCCGGCAATTTCTGACCATCAGGCCACCTCTTCTCTGATTGGTTCAGGGAATTCATCTTGCCTGTCAAACACATATAGCTAAGCTCTGACACAGGTACTTAGATGCAAAACTTCAGAATAGCAGAGAAACTTAGGCAGGGAGCAAGTTTCTTTTTTGGATGTATAATTAAAATTTTATTTCTTACATAGCATCTGGGACAGATAAGGAACGAAGCAAACAAAAGTTACTTGAATTCTGCATACACCAGTTTCGTCTATAACCGGGTGAGTCCCAAACAATTTCAAAGAGCCCCCCACGAACGCTAAATCCTTACATCAAAGGAGGGAAGTAATACAGTTTCAAAGCCTCATATTCCATGTCCTCCTATTGGTCAGCAGACTAAAGAAGAGAGATACTCTATGTCCTCCTACTGGTCAGCAGACTAAAGAACAGAGTTCCCTTCTTTCTCCCCTAGGGGTCTCTTTTTTACTACAGATAAAGACTGAGCATACCGCCATTTGTTAAGCTCCACTCAACACTGAGTCGTAGGTTTTTTGGGTCTTTGTTCAATAATTCATTGTGAAATGAATTGAAATATCCTCATGGGAAGACATGGTTGTGTTATTAACTGCCACAGCGTTTCTCAAGCATGATGTGGCAAAACAATGTTTTCAATAATCTATGTATCAGTATATTTACATTGTTTTAGGATTTAAGTTCTAAATCAAGTCATCAATATGGCGGAGGATCAACAACAACATTTCCCATCATGTACAAGCCCCTCTATATCCAGCACATGGCAACGCGTATAGTTTATGTTGGTTACCTCCTTGAGGGAGTTCATCTTGGTGGAGAAGTGGGGGGTCTTGAGCATCCGGAGCAGGGTGTCCAGGCGCAGGTCGTCCACCACCGTGACCAGCTCCCTCTGGAACCTCATACACAGCAACTTGATGGCTGACAGAAGGTCGGGGATGCTCACCAGACGCTGGGGAGGGAGGTGACAGCCACTCATAGATTCATATTAGATTATTTAATTGTTTTCTTTCCCCTTCTATTTTGTCCCCTATGGTTTCACTTCATTCAAGGCTCAAGTCGATTTAGAGTGCCTGTTAGGGTTGCCGCGTTATACGGTATTACGTTTTTTTTTTTCTTAGTAATAAAAAAATAATTCAGTAAAAATTAAGAATAGAATTATAATTAAGAAAATTATGTGTAGAATAGGCCACAGTTCTGCTCTGTGCGGTAGAGGATTGGCGCGCTTCCTTACAAGAACGTAACCATAGCAACGCCGGTAAACAAACCCTGCGAAGCGGCGCGCTGCCAGACGCTGTCACCGAGTGTGAGAGGAGAGTTGACGGAGAAGATGGCGGTTCACCTAGTTTCAAAGTTTATACCGTTTATACCCGGTAATACCGGTGTTGACACGAGTGTATTACTCGGTGTGAAAATGTCCACACCGCGGCAACCCTAGTGCCTCTATATGAATAGTTATTCTACCTTGTCTTTCAGGTCTTTCTCCTCCAAGTTCTGTACATAGGTTATCATCTTGTGGATGACCGGATCAAGCATGGGCTGCAAGAAACACATTTCATTATACATGTATATTTGCGTGGGAGAACAGGTAAACTTGTACCAAATAGCCAACAGAAAAATAATGTCTGGTTTGGTTCAACAAACAAACTAGAGCACCAGTGATTGCAGGTTCAGCATGGTACTGATTTACATTTGGGACTCTGGAATGTGTTATGGGAAAAGAAAGCATTGGGTTGTACATATCCTTCCCGTTCCACTTTGCCCATCCAAACATGGAAAGTTATTGGAACCAACTGGGAGCTGTATTCAAGGTTGAATAAAGCCAAAGAAACGTACCTGGACCAGGCTGGAGTTGAGGTATTCTGCACAAACTCCGAGAGGCTGAACCAGGGCTGATACACACTGCATTGAGACACAGAGAGAGCTGCTCAGAAGAGCTACAACCATAAGGAAATAAAGCCTCCAAATAGAAAATTATAGACTTTTTTGATAATGGAGATGACTGGTGTGCTGAAATTAAAATATTATTAAAAAGGTCCCATGAGATGAAAACTTCACTTTAGGAGGTTTTTTCTAACTATAGATCCCCTAGCCTGCCTATGGTCCCCCAGTGGCTAGAAATGACGTTAGGTGTAAAAAACAAGCACTAGGTTTCCTGCTCCGCCTTGGAAAAATTAAAGCACAGAGTGGGGGTAATCTTAGCCATGGTTGAGAAGGAATTGGGGGAAAGGAACTTTGGCTTTGACTCCCTGAAGTAAATTAACCGCGACATGGAGGAGAAAGGGATTGTTGCCCGCGATTGTCTCCCGCCGGAGCCCCGCTGCCCACTGCTCGAGCTGCTGAGACAATCGCGGTCAACAATCCCTTTCTCCTCCATGTCGTGGTTCAGTCTACTTCAGATTGATGTGGGAAAACCAGAGACGTTTGAGATTCATAATATCGTCTGGAGGCGCACACAGCTTTTGCCTGTGATAATTAAATGATATAGATATCTATGTATAATATGATATTATTTAGATGTAGAGCTCCAGGACTCCCGCTGGAGCAGCCGGAGTGTTCTAGAATATTTACAGAACACGTCCGAAAGCTGTGTGCGCCTTGCCATTGCGATACATCCACTGTATAAATGAGCGCAAGGTACCATGGCCGCAATTTGCTCAGGGCCACACCCCCACCCTCCACCATGACCCGCCTCTAAAAAAAAGACACGGTTTTTGGAAAGCTCATTGTGGGACTGGCTCGTAGGGGCTGTAAACCAAGGCTTAATGTCTTGAACGTCTTCAAGTACTGTATTAGGGGCCCACTAACAGATATACAAAAGTATTCATAAATGAGCATGCCATGGGATCTTTAAACATGCATTTCATTTCGTTTGAAATAGCACGCCATTTCTGCTGCAGGCAAACTGCTGTGCAATTTAAGCATCATACAATGAGCCAAAATGATAAAAGGCCTAATGCAAAAAGTAGGAACGTTGATATACATGTTCATGTTGTAAACGATAACTTGATCAACAGTTTGGACCAAAAACATCACGAGTCATACAGATAGTCTCGGCACCTGATTATTGACCAGAAACACAGATTATTATGTACATCAAAAAAGACTATCTATACTCTAATCCACGTGTCATACTCCTGGCCAAGGGGTCAAGAAATTATGGAATGCATGGAGCATTTTAACTACTGCGTGTGAATGAGTGTGCACGAGGGACAGTCAGGGAGAGAGCACGCATGGATATGTGGGTGAGTTCGCAACAGCGGAACCCAGCTGTCCTTTGTCATGCAGGGCCAAAACTAGAAGGTTTGTGATGAATGGCTGTAGTGTTCCTCTCCTTTCGGCACCATTTTCCTCCTCTTTGCACATCTTCCATGTCTCTTTCTGGAGGAGCGTATGACCACAATGCTTTTGACTTCCTACTAGGGATGGGCACGAGTAGTAAATTCCAAACTCGAGTGATCGAAGGAATTCCTCGAGGATCAATCGAGTACTCGTTTAATCTAATATATTTTTAGAATGCAACGCATCTGCAGCAGGAATAGGCCTAATGATGAACGGCAATATTACCAACCAAACATGTAATGCTTATTCTCCATCAAAACAGTCAGAGTTATCAGAGTATTCATTATTTATTTTTGCAAACGTTCAAAACACATTTTCCTTACAAAAATAAATATGCGTCTCACAATTTAAATCACGTCGAACCAAGGCCTGTAACGGTTTAAAAAAAACAAAAACGAAACAAGTAGCCTAACCATCGCAAATAATTTAAAGCTCCAAATAAAACGGCAGCAAATGGACTATGGAAATACTCAGCGATCTTCTCTACACGGCCTGGATTACAGAAGCGTCTTGCGGCGGTGAAAATAGCCGACACACTTGGTTGCTGCGGGTCTGCTTTCCCGAACTCACCGTTGTGTTTCAGGAGCATATGTTGCCGCATAGTACTTTCTGGTAGCTCGATTTCACTTGGCATATTTTACATTTCACCTTATGATCTCCTTTTTCTTTAAAGTATTTCAATTCTTCGCTGCGCTTTGCTTTAACCGCCATCTCTTAACTTTCTAAATTCTGCCGTGCCTGCACACGGCACGGCACGCGCCACACAGAAATTTGATACATTTCATTTGCTTTGTGCCCACGTGACGGCATGCGTTAGTGGCGCCGCACAGAAAATTGATACATTTGCTTCAGAAAACTTTGTTTGTGTGTGTATATGCAAACTCGAGTTTGCCTGTCCACCAACCGAGTTCATTGGTAACGAGGAGTACTAGAGTAATCGATTCCTCACGCCCATCCCTACTTCCTACCCATCAAAGACAATTGAATAAGACACCCCTGGGATGCAACTCCTACCATTTCTCTATTTACTCCCTCTTTTGCTTTCTGAGTGCGTGTCTCCCCTCTGTCTTCCTATGCATCTTCCTCCCTCCAGTCTCTTTCTCTGCTCATGGGGCATCTCCAAACAGATAGCTTTCACACTCTGCCTGCATCTCCAGAGTAAACGAGCAAGACATCTAACTTATTAACATGCTAATGGCTTCTGTGTATGAGAGACACACACTGAATCAATGCTTGTGTTCCGGCCAGGTTCACTGAAAGAGGCTTCAGTACAAGGACTCCTCTCAACACACACACAGCATTTCAGCTGACACACACACACACACACACACACACACACACACACACACACACACACACACACACACACACACACACACACACACACACACACACACACACACACACACACACACACACACACTAAATTAGAGCAGTTATCTTATAGAGTAATACAGCACTGAAATGCATCCTTAAGGTCATGGATTGAACAGGAGAGTTCCATATACCGTTGTGTGTAAATCACTATCACTGTTCCCCTTCCAATGTTGTCACAATCCATATATTCTATGGAGTAAAACATTCATTGCATTACTGTTAGAGTCAGGCCACCAGTGCATGCTGGGAAAAGGTTTCCCTTACCGCTATCTCGATTTCCTCAGTATTAAGCTTGGTCTGGATGGCGGTGAATCCTCCCATCTCTCCAAACTGGATCAGACAGATGAAAGGAGAGAGGTGTGAGGCCAAGCACAAGGTTTACATTCAGACACTTTAGGAACGTTTCAGTATGTCACCATGATGTGTTGCTCAGCGCTAATGACTTACTCGATTCACCAGGTCCACCAGCCAACCGTGAGGCTCCTGAAACAAACAGTTGAAACTTAAATGACAAACTGCCTTGTGAGAAAGTCATTAGAAATGTATGGTAGACATCCTCATTTATGACTATTTTGTCATGTGTTTTATGGTCTGATGCGTCTTCGGTAAATGTAAAACTTTTTGAGATTCAATGAAAACAATCTTCAGAGGTTCTGTTGGGTTAAGTTATGTCACGTGGAGAGCTCCACAGAATCATTCACAAATATCACGTCACCTTAGAGCTGTAACTAAATGCAACATGATTTCCGGACAGCTGTTGGATGTCTGTCAAGCACACTAAGCTCTCTTCTTGGATCTATTGCGCAAAGCTTCTGATGAGGCGCATACTCATTTTGCCCTCTGTTCTGGCTCAGGGAGATGGAAACAAAGGGCTAACTAGAGGCAAACAGAAGCCCAGCAAGATATGCCTGCCTGGGAGGAGGAACAGAATACCTCCCCAGCATGCAGTTATTCTTTTCAGACATAGAGTGCTGCTGAGGATGTAGGTCAATCAATCTGCATGCATAGCTGTATATATTAGATAAAGATTTACACATTAATAAACACGTATGCCCTATGTGTTAATTATATTGCATAAGAATGTTGATTGGACAATTATGACAGTTTTAGTTGCTTATTAGTTATCATTTTGGACTTCTCAAATCCACCTAACCATAGCCTGTATACAAAGCATTCAATTTCCATCAACAGCTTGTGTTGCCTGGGCAGTCACTGGTTAATTTACAGCAACAATAAAGAAGATAAACTCTTAATTTAGCTTGATCTAATTGTAGGGTGTGATGTACCTTTTGATAGCTGTTGCTAGGGGATACAGCAAACATGTTGGCCTCCTCTCCAAACAGTTCTGCCCAGTTCCTCTGACAGGCCTTCATGCGGTTTTTGAAGTGGTACTCATTATCAGGGTTAAAGGCCTGGACGAGGGGAATGAAGAAATGTTAAGAATGCCCTTCAATGTTTAATCTCATGTGTCAAATATGCATACACATCTCAGTGATATAACGACAGAGATAGAGAAACACAGACGGACAAAGAGTCAAGGAGGACCAATATAAAACACTGAGGGGGCAGAGGGAGACCTTACCATGGTCAGAACACCCATCAAGTTAACTGGGATGGGATCCTGCTTGACTCTTTCAGCAGCCAGTTCCACCAGAAGCATCAGCATGTTGTAGATTCCCTCATGGATCTCTGTGCCCCACTTGTGGACAGCACTGCTGGTCAGCAACTACAGTCAAAAACAATATGATATGGTATTAAATCATGTATTAGAGCTGATTGACTCGTGTCACATTGCAGTTGAAGGTTCAGTGTATAGAATCGAATGGCATCTAGCAGAATAGAGTTGGTAACTTCGCAGGAATATTGAAATACTCCAAAGTATGTTCGATATCTGTATAATCACATGCAAATATAATTGCTGCGATATCGTTACCCTACAATGAGCCCTTTATATCTATACAGGGATCTAGTCCTCTTAAAAGACGTTAACTGAAATATTCATACAGTAGCCCAGAATGGACAGACAGCTTTAGAGAGAACGTGCTTTAAAAATATATATATATTTGAGAGTTGTAGGAAGGAGGGGGGCATGAGCCATGACCCATTTGTGAATCTTTTCTAGCATGGCCGTTGTGTAGTCGTTTTAGAATAAGCAATGTTGTATAATCAATTTACAAACACCATGTCATTATATTCAGGTGTTCAAGAAAGTTAACCCTCTCTGACGAGTCTAAATAGCCAATGAAGATGAGCTTACGCTCTGTTCGTTCACCAAACTATCATATGTATTCAGAGCGTTTAATTATAACAGAGGTTGACTTTTTGATCCATGAGGGGGATTATGTCAAGTGGGTGTGGATTCATCCATGATTTGGAGACGTTTGTTTTTGTGGTTGTTTCCCTGTTCGATAACTAATAGTAGGCTATCACTGTTTCAGAGAAAGTTGGTATCCAAAATGAAAAATGTTTGATACAAAAAGGCACATAGTTATCAAAAGCAACCTATATTCAATTACCGCCGTGCAAGTAAACATTGGCCTTTAGTGTCAACTGCTATTTGAATGAATAATTATAGGTCTATAAATGTAGTTTACCACTATGAATTCAGGACTGTGTGTGGAGCAACGCCAGTTGCCTATAACCTCCGCCATGTCCTACAACATGTACAGTGACCATTGGTGACTATGACAAAGATATCCAAATGTGATTGATCAAACTGATTTGCAGATTAGCGCCGTCAAAATCCACCTTAGTGCAAAATAAATGTATGTTGCTATTTCGCAAAGCCACATACAAGGCAGTAGGGGTGTAACGGTAAACAAAAGTCACGGTTCGGCAGGTACCTCGGTTTTGAAGTCACCGTATGTTACAGGACGGTACGGTTCATAGTTAAGGGGAACATTTTAAAAACTGTTTGTCAACAACAGAGAATGGCCGTAGATCAGCAGCAACTTGGTTATGGCATTTGCATTTCTGAATTCAGAGACAGGGATTGTCGAAATATTGTCTTGAGCTGGGTTTGCACAGCTCGTTTTTTTTTTTTTCACAGCAATGGTGATAATAACACCTGGATGATGCTTTTTCAAATGCGTGTGCATGTCAAAGTGCTGTACGTAGACACCGATAGCCCTCTTTGTAGCCGGAGTGCCTGCCGGAGACCCTCTTACGTGCGCAACCAATATTTTTGAACTATCCATCGACGCAACGGAGACGGCAAGTGCTGTGATTGGTCCTCTAACAAAATCATTTCCGGGATCAATTCTCCGGTTTGACCTGGCACCTTATTTACTTTGTACATTGTTTCATTTGCACATTAAGGACCAATTAAACACCAAATAAGATTTTAAAAGCTTTCGAAGTTAATTTACAACACTACTTACATGGTTTGTAGTCAACATATAAGATCGATCTGACGGAGAACTGGTGGAAGTGGTCTCCATAGTTACAGAGTCGGAGTAGTATACTTTGGCTAAACGGTCCGGGGGGAACTCTGATTTCAAGTTTTAAATTCTGCATCGCAAAACAAGCCTTTACAATCGCCATATTAACGCTATGTACGCCACATTTACGCACCGCGGTCCACCTCTGTAACCACCCAGAAGTGCCTGTACCGTGACCGTTCTGTACAAATACGTGTATCGTTACACCCCTACAAGGCAGGGCTGAATATTCAGTTGGCTGCAATCTGCAACCATACCACTAGCTACTATTCAATTTTACACAATGGACCTTTCAGTTAAATAACTGATTATTCTAAAGATTTCAATTGAATAAGCATGTAGACTCCTTGAAGGCATGACCTTGACCTCAGCAGTGGGACCTCTCACCTTTTTGAAGGCTTCATGCATGCACCTATCCATGAAGCGCTTACAGTTCTCGTCCGCATCAGCCAAACCTGGGAGAAAGAAAGGCAAAACGTTTATTTTTTTTATATCCCACATTCCCAAATGTAGCAGTCACTATTATCCAAAGTGCCTTAAAGTCAATTCAGAATACATGTTATTAAGCCACCATTTCAACAAAGTGCATCTTATCTTAAAGAGCAGGTAGGGATTTAGAACCTTGCTAAGAATGGTGAAAGGTAGAATGAAAAGTTGGGGATCAGAGTACCTTGCGAATAGGAGAGACCTTGGAGCAGCACAACCCTGCCCATAAAATCTAAAACTATGGAAGAACTTTGCCCAAAGTTTGAGCTATAAAAACATCAGTTTCCAATATACCAATGTGTGAAACAACCCAGCAGGCCTAGGGATGGGCCGATAGTCGATTCTATCGACTATCGACGATAGATGGATTCCATCGTCGATCGAACCAAGTTGCTGATAAAAAGGCGATAATTAATTTTATTAATTTTTAGTTTTCTTTTTTTAAAGCGCTGTGGTAGCTATTTTTTCAACTTAAAAAGCACCGCAAATTGTAATTGAAATTAACTGGCACCGGTGGAAAACATACTATGGAGCGCTGACCTGCCGTATTCACTCACTGCTGCGAGAGGAGAGGAGAGGAGAGGAGAGGGGAGGGGCTCGAAACCTACTGGTCTGCTTGCACGGCGAAATGACATCACACCCCGCTGCACCATTTCCGGGTCACAGCTGTGGTACATGAGCTGTGTTCGAAATCGTTCCCTATTCACTCACTCACTATTCCCTATAGTGTTCATGATATAGTGCACTACATAGGGAACGAACAAACGAGAATTCGGACACTACGCTGAACATTTCTAAACGTCATTTGCGTCAGTAAATGCGCCAGGTATTTGTGTGACGCAGACAGATGCGCCCAGATCATATAAACAAACCGGGCACTCTCGAGGAAAGCTCAATAGTATCCAGCTGCAGCCCCGGAGAACAACACCCTGGCGTGACAGAACACCCAGGCGTGACGGAAGTACTGTGGCTGGACGGAAGTTACCTCCGATTATTTTCTATAGACAAATAAACGTATTTATCGCTTGAATTAACATAACAAAGAAATAAAAAAATATTTCGACACGTAAGTAACCATTTTTATAGCTTAGAAAAGGTTTTTTAACGTTATTTAGCCCCGGAGAACAACACCCTGGCGTGACAACAACCCAGGCGCGACGGAAGTACATGTTCCCCTGACGAGCCTATGTTTAAGACATTTCAAAATGCAGTCACGTTCCCCTGACGAGCCTATGTTTAAGACATTTCAAAAGGCAGTCACGTTCCCCTGACGAGCCTATGTTTAAGACATTTCAAAAGGCAGTCACGTTCCCCTGACGAGCCTATGTTTAAGACATTTCAAAAGGCAGTCATGTTCCCCTGACGAGCCTATGTTTAAGACATTTCTAAAGGGAGTCACATTTCCCTGACTTTTAGTCAAGTAGTCATGCGCTCATCACATGTCATCAGATCTGAAATATATGGAAAGTGTTCTCGTAAGTTATCATTCACTCTTAAGATACCATTGGACGCCAGTGAAATGTGTTCATTTATGACACACAATGGCCACATCAATATTTTACATGGTGACATGTGAGATAGCTGAAAATCACATAAAGCTAATCCCTTTGTAAAGGCTGCAGTAATTTAAAAGGTACTTTGTAAACCACTACATTACAGAGATCTCGCAGAGCAGCTTGTTCCAGGAACTTGGTTGGAGAAAACTGGACATGATATCGAGGTACATGCCTTTTTTCTCGTCTAACTTTTAAGGAATAAATCGTTTTTATATGTGTTTCTAATATTATGTTTTACCTTCATGGTTCAGGGACTTCCACCACAGGAATACGGGAACGACTGTGGGATCTTCATGATTATGGTATACTCAGTCGCAAACTTAAAATGTACTGAACAGATATAACAACGCGTGTGAATGTTGTCACCAATTACATTTTTCCATCACAGTACGCTTGGTACCTTGCCATGGAGGCACCATTTGACTTCACTGTTGTAAGTAGACATTAAATTAAATGAAAAAAGAGCTGACGATTGAAAAGATACGTTTAAAATAACGATTGGATTTTTGACATATGTAAGGTTACAACATCGAGAAATTCACACTTGTATACATATTTTATCATTGTCAATTCTTGGAATATCCCCTTACTTTAGAAAGACATGCCAGTCCTCAGAAAATGGTGGTGCACAGTACTGCTTGAGAACTTCCACCTGGATGGGTGTGTTTTTTTTTATTTCAGATATGAATATACACCTCAACCCCAATATGAACTAAATATGCATAATTCTTACAATCATTTCTCCTTATTTATTCAGGCACGGCAGAAGGTTCGCACACTTCACGGAGGAGGCCAAACAAATGACGGTTGGACTACTTCCACCAGTCTTCAGACTGAAGCGAAAGAGAGAAGTGAATATCGTTTCCAGTGACAGAATACAAATAATATATTGTATAGGCTTAATATTGATTTGACTGTTTGATTCTTTTGACAGTGAGTTGGAGCTGATGGCAGCATGAAGAACCTATATCTTTAAGATTCTGTAGATTATTTGTTGAATAAATTGTGAGGAAACTTTGGTGTGGTTATTCTTCAATGTATCTTTATATCAAATTATGATGATATACTTGACAAAAATTTGAATTTGATTCTATTAAGACATATTAAAACAATTACTTAATTCTAATGGTAAATTACTTAATGAGTAAAGTGTATAATACACTCAATTCCATTCAATAATTGTCTACACACTGAACTAGTTTATTTGTCTAAATAACGTTAAAAAAAATAAGCTATAAGCTAAGCTATAAAAATGGTTACTGACATGTCATAATATTGTTTTATTATGTACATTTTTTGGTCTAATAAATTCAATAACGCAAAAAAGAATCCTGAGGTATTTGTCTAAATAACGTTAAAAGACATTTTCCAAGCTATAAAAATGGTTACTAACGTGTCGAAATATTTTTTTATTTATTTTTTATGTTAATTCAAGCTATAAATACGTTTATTTATCTATAGAAAATAATCGGAGGTAACTTCCGTCCAGCCACAGTACTTCCGTCACGCCTGGGTGTTCTGTCACGCCAGGGTGTTGTTCTCCGGGGCTGCAGCTGGACCCTACTCGGAAAGCTGGAGGTTGTATTGATGTTGAATGTTACATTTCCTTGAACAAGGTTTTTCTTATTAATTTTGAATGTTTCATTTTCTTGTTAAATCCCAAATAAATTGTTGATATTTCTAAACGAAAGCCGGAGACTCCATCATTAAATGTATTTGTTTTTGCCGCTTGCGGTTATTGAGCTTCTTCTTCTCCTCCGGAAAAACACGACCGCATTGCATTGTGGTATATGGGAGTAACACGTAGGGAACATCATATGTACAGTTTGTACACTCACATTTTGGGTATTTTAAGTGCACTATATAGGGCATGAAATTAACCAGTGAGAATTCGAACAACACTACAAAATAGCTGCACCCTATCCGTGATAGGGAACGATTTCGAACACAGCTACGAGCTGTGTGTCATCAGCGTGTGTCAGCGTGTGCGTCGGCCGGCGCCGACGCATCGAAACTTAAATCAGCGGAGGCTCCCGGCTCACGCTGGTCCAAGGGTAAGACCATCGTATTCGTTTTTAAGAAAAAATTCAAAAAATAAAAACGCGATTTTTTTCAAAGTGATCAATTATTATAAATAATTAATATTAGAAAATTATTATAAAGTTGCCCCCCCCCGATAGTATCGACTATCGGCGATCTGTAGGGGGCGCTATCGGCAGTGGAAGCTGGTAGACGATTGCCCAACCCTAGCCTACACAACGAACAGAGAATTACGGGAACTTATTAACCATGGAAATCCAAAAACGAAAAGGTTGAATTACACACAACAGGAACATCACAGCTCATTCTTGAGGTAAAATAAGGATTGTTCTCACACACACACACAATAGGACAATCTTACCATGTCGGGCGAGGCAGGTGGAAGCGATGAGACACTTGCCCAGGGACTCCTCTCTCTTGTAGGGTATGGACCAGTGGTCGGTGAACACTCGGCTCTCCAGTTCATAAAGGTTGGTGGTGGGGAACTCCATGCTACCTCCAGAGCAGTTTCCATTCTCATCGTTACTTCTCTGCCACACACAGACAGACACAAGTTAGTCTGTCATGTTAGATCTACAGTTAGTATTTTAATGGCCCGCTTGCACATTAAACCTTCGTCTTTCCAAAACAATAAAAAATATATATATTTGAATACTAAAGAACGACTTATTGACGCATTATCCGGCTTAGTTTTATTGACTGATTAGCAGATACAATTATTTAACAGATCAACATTGTCTAGAAATCGTCTGAATAAAAGTTATCATGCTACAAAATTATTCTGCATCACACAAACTCATTGCACTGGGTAAACCAAATATTTTACCCAGTGCAACCCAGGGCTACTTAACCAAAAGGAAATAATTAAATAGTGAAATGTCGTCATTTTTCCCTAAAGTTGAACACACAAAGGGAGTCCTACATTTAGCATATTGAAGCTGCTTTAATGAATAAGCCAGAGCCCCAAAAATGTATAAGTTGTTCCACAGTGACCCAAGTGCTGTAAAGAATATCCCCAGACTTGTGAGGAAGAATCATCTTCTAATGAGTATGAGGAATACCATCCCGTCTTCCCAAAACTGAATCATGCATCATGATCTACTATTTCATTCTCAAGGGCAGGCTAGCGAAAGTATAAATGTGTTGACCAAATAACATGCACAGAAAAAAAAAAAAAGGGCAGCTCAGAATCATTAATTTGTCATTAAGAGTGACACATTTTTTTTTGTGTGGTAGAGCAAGAGCAGCAATTGTGATTATTTACATTATGAGGTTAAAAACATATTCTTGAAGGAATATGCATATTCACGATTGAATAAGTCTCCTCTCTTGATAATGATGAGATTCAAGATGGCTTACCCGGGTAGGCAGAGTTCATCCACGTTTGACAAGTTAAAATAATGAAGGCACACCCTGAATGTACCGTCATCAAAACTGATTGTAAAATTAATACTATCAGTCTTGAATAGCTACTATGTTTGTGTATTAAAAGAAACACATCTCAATAGCAGTTTATATTAAGTTGGAAAGATGATGGATATTCATCAAATAATTTTCACTCTGAATAACAGCGATCCGACGCAGTGAACTATAAACGCGATCACTGGTAAGTCCTGTGTGTCTTTTTAGAAATTCATGCTTGCGTTGCGATTTATCGATCTGACATAAGGCATGTTAAAATATATTGTTTTGCCATAGACAGCAAATATAGCCCTCTTGAATATATTTATGATTTTTGCCTGCATATCACAATATTCCATTCAACATTGGTTAAGATTAGGGATGCAGAAATCAGTTTTTTTGGCAATGTGTGATCAGACAATCAGACAGAGATCACCAATTTCTCAGAGGCTACAATATCTCAGATTTTTCAGAAATTAATTTTAAACCCAATCTATATGAAATGTATTAGTCTGATCACATACTACATGGTGTCTGTGTGCCAATAATAATCCGTGGCCAATCAAAAGGAGCATCACTAGTTAAAACATCTACAATAGAATATTGTGATATGTGAAACGCAATATTGTTTTTTCCCAATTGCTTAAACACATTTCCTGATAGACTACTTCCCTTTCTCAAAACCTTAAACATAAAATCCCAAAACTCAACACAAAATTCTAAATCCTACACTTCCCTTGCAAAAGCACACTTTGCCCCCAAAACAGTGTTAACTCTTCACTTAACTGCATTTTCTTTTCAAATAACATACACATACTTCATACGAGTAGACATTTCTAAGCACCCCGTGAACACTAGTGTGCAGAATGGAAAACACTATATGAATGCTTCATCAGTATTATGCTTTTGCATTTTTTGTGTTACACTGTCACCTGTTGGTTGTAAAATATTACCGCAAATGTTTTTACATATACTAAAATAGAAAACAATACTTTACAGTAACAACACATACAGTATTTGTACCCAAAGTGTGGAGTCTAAGGTAAAGCACAGCAAAAAGGATGAAATATATCTTCAAGGAACAGGTCGTCCGTAAAGCCAACTAGATTTTAGACTGCAAAAGCCACCCCCTTCACAATCATTTTGAGGTTCTCACCTCAGGACGGAGACTCAGAGTGCCTTTTTGTAGATGCAATAGGACCAAAAATTCATTTTTAACTTGGGCAATATCCTTGCTAAATTTGCAGAATACTGAATTCCAGACTTGTCTGTTGTGTGTTGCCTGTGTGTCCGTGTCTTAACTTTATTGGTCATTGTTGATGTCTTACAGTAATGTATTTCTTGTATGCTTTTACGTATCTGTTACAGTAACCTTCCTGCAACCAAGTTTCCCTTTGGGATAATAATAAACCTCCTATAACTATAACGGGATGAAATGAAAGAGATAACGGAAAATAGGCAATACCGTAAAGTTAAAAGCAAATTTTAGATTGCTCTACAGCAAATTGCAGATTGCTAGTTGCACAACAGCCTTTGGAGCTTAGAAATGTGATTGGCAGTGTGTTCTGTGTGAACACCAAGAGGGAATTCAGGAAGAGTGTGCAAGATATAGAGAATTGTGTGTAGTGTTGTGAAAAATTTGTGGGTTGGAATGGGCATCCGAGTCTAAAGCAGAAAATGTGCTTAGAGTTCAGCAGAATTGGTTTGGCAGTTGGTTCATGAGTTTCAGGTGCACATTGTGTCTGATATTCCAATTAATGTGTTTAAACAATTGTGAAAAACTTATCCAAAGGCTGATGAACATAGCTACGAAACAGATTACCTTTAAACAATGCCCATGGCGTATCTTACTGCATATTTAATAACCTTGTTGATGTATATGTAGATGGTCTGCACACTGAACAAGAGCCAGGAAGGAATGGAGAAGGGAGATGCAAAGAAGAAGTATCACATTTCATCTTCTCCCGTTTGAAGTGAAAAAGAGATGAAAGATGGATGGATGGATGCATGCCAGGGGGTGTGGAGAATGAGAGATGAAACCTGCTATGACATTAGACAAAGGTAGTGAAAGGCAACCAAGAGGAAACTTTTTGGAGAGAATACCCAATAAGAACCATTCGATTTCCGAATACAAAAAAAACATCGCCTCCAGTCACTAATGGAGCCACATGAGTCATGACTGCTTAAAACCTAGATGTCTCGAGACATCAAACTTACTAGTGACATATACTGTATAAAGAGTATCTAAAGGCAATAAGTGGAATATGGGAGGCTTTTCCAAAAAACAAAATATGAGAAATGCAGATAGGCAGGGAATGAGGGAGAATGAAAGGCTAGGCTTCTCAAGGGGATCATCTCCATGTTTCTATCTGCACAGAACAGAGAGGTAACCAATCCCGCACCAGTCTGTTACCATGCACCCTTATGACCCCCCTGGGACCCCCACCTCAGCAAAATACTGCAGTGTGTGTGTTTGTGTGTGTGTTTGTGGAGAGACTATATTTAGGAGCGTAATATGGGGCTAAAGAACTATGACAGGCCGCCGAAGTATAAAATAAGTATGAATAAAATGTTGCATGAGGAGATGAATAAAATCTGTATTTTTCCTTAATGCTGAGAACTACTGATGTCCTAGGAATAAGGTGAAATATTATCTAAAAGGGAAAAGAAATGTTGCCAATTGACAGTAAACAAACAGAAGTGTTAGACTAAGCAAATTCAATTTCTCCTGTTCAGGTTAATTCCTCTCATTCCAGTATCATCGTTTTTAACTACAGGGTCTAATTAGCATTAACTACCATTGGCAATGAAAGACCATAACTGGATAAGACATATTGAGCTCACTCAAAATATTTGAGTTCTACACTAGTAGTAGTAAGTAACATAAAACAAATACATGAAGGCTGACACACCAGTGCTGTGCGATGATTTAAAGGTCAACATTAGAGTAGTAATGATTAACGTTTCTTTGCTTAGGCCATGTTGGAATGCAACAGGTGTACGGGTTGCTTGCTAACTCATTACAGCTCAACCATTAGCCTTGCTTGAGCGGTCATAATGTATGAACAACTTTCTTATAGGCAGTGCGTACGATATTATGCGAACATGTCATAAGGTAGTTATTTAGAAATGAGAACTGTTCATGGAACTGGTCTTCAAGCTGCCCAGAAAGAAGAGGATAAACCAGTGGTCCAGAGAGGACCAGTAAGTGGTTTGCTATACTGACAAAACGATTCGTCGTAATGGCATAAAATGGTAGCATTTTAAACATATGGGCAGCTTTTTTTCCAATGGCATAAAGATGACGAACAAACAGCAAAGATCTTGGGTCGTGCTTGAAGTGGCTAAATGTTAAGAATTGCGAAATCCATACGGTTTCTCAAATGCACTAGAAAAGGTTATGCAGGAATCCATGGTTGACACTGCCTTGCTTTACGATAAGGGGCAAGGGCTAACGATAGCTTTTACGTGAAGCAAATTTACCTGTGCAGTGGTTAATGTATTGAATCATTTGGTTGATTATTTTACTCCCTATTGAGACTAAAACGTGAATCCAGTTACACCTTAACTTAACCCTGCCAGCACAGTACTACTGCTGCTACTCGGAGAACCGCGCGGGCAGCATAACGTCCCGGCTAGCTAGCCGCTCCTTGGTTAGCCGCTTGGAGTTGACAGCAAACCACAGTGCGAACCATGTTCAAAACGGGTTTTACATTTATCACACGGTCTTCGTCCGCCCAAGTCAATCGTTCTCAACGTTATAGTCTATTGGATTGAGAGTGCATGCCTCGACCTTTCCCTCCTGCTTTGACAGATATACTTGATGTTAAGCTAGCAGTGATTTCGCCTAATGGGCGATCCCTCTGGTCTATAGTGCTAAATTACTGGTATAACGCATACTTTCACACATTCCCAAGAATTCCCTTGCTGCTGGTTGAAGAAAGGCTGTATCTGGCCTTACCTCGCTGTCCACTACATCGTGGTATGCAGGCGGGGGATCAAAACCCCCCGTCCCAGTACGCCCGCTGTTTTCCCCGTCTCCTCCTGTCCCCGAGCCGGTGGTAGGCCCACTCTCCATTGGCTCATAACCATACCCGAGTCCGGGGCTTTCGTTCGTTAGAAGCGCGACTGCCTCGTTTATATCATTCTTTGCCAAGCGAAGCGCTTTCCGTATTGCAACGGGGTCTGGAAAGCCCATGCATAGGAGCGTTGTCATATGCTGCTCCTCTTCAGTCTCCATGTTCAGCGCGTCTCCGTCTCTCAGACTAGTAGCAGCGGGGTATGGAGCACAGCCCTGTCGCCGTGCACGCCGCCATGTTTACAGTCCACTGCTAACCTGTCACGATGGATTCCCACAACAGCGCCATACGTTTCCGAGGATGCGTGGAGTGCGTCACCCTTACCCGCCCAAAAGGGATGTTTTCATAACGCCTGGTTCTTATTTTCAAAATGTCTACTATTATTCAAATATAGGTTAGGATATTAGGGGCTATGGACAAAAATATAATTAATTTGACTTTGCAATCAATCCAATTACGGTTATAATTAGGTAATTTATGTGTGGACCAGTGTAACGCGCATCAACATCTATGAGATAATATTATTAAAATATCTATTTTAAATTGTTTTACGCGGCGTATACTATATCAGTTAGCCACCTGACAATAAAAGGGTGTGGCATAGTGATTTCATTCGTGTAGAAGTACATCACGTGGAAATTAAAATCATGTGACGAGGAAAAGCTAACAACAGAAAATGGCTGCAACGGGTGAGAAAGCTGCTGATATGGACAGCATCTCCAGGGTGGTAATGGCCCATCCGACTGCGTTAAATCTGACAGGAACCACCGTCCCTCACGGCGAGAGCTTGGAAGATGCAGTGGAACCTCTTGCACCAGCGCTCAAGAAGCCAAGCACGAACAGTGAGTATTGAGTTGATGTCGGTTCAAGGCAACTTGGCTAGCTACGCGATGACATTAGAGGAACGGTAACTTACCACAAGTAGGCTACACTTCCAGCCGTCCAATGCTTTTACTTTTGTAGGTTTCTGGTCCGTATCACGTCTATGCCTTGTTTATCATGCATCCGTTTATTTTCTGCTTGCCTTGGGCTTTAAATAACGTCATCGTGTTGTACAAAAATTCATATCATAGTTGTATAGAATGAATGAACAATATATAGCCTAACAATATGCATGTTTATTTGTAATTTCTCTTGACTTTATGCCAATACGCTTAATTTCCACTACGATATCGATAACAACGGTGTAATAACACGGGATTGCTATTGCTGTCCTTCTCGGTTATAACATCATTGATTTAGAAAAAAAAGTAAGAATTATTTTGTGTGTGTGTTAAGGTGATGGTGGAGTGGAGACGGCAGAGGAGGCTGTGGAGCCTGCAGAACCCGACATTAATGAGCTTTGCACTGACATGTTTGACAAGATGGCAATATTTCTACAAGGAGAACTCACAGGTTTCATCTTCTTTTTGCTCTTATCCCTGTTCATACCAAGTTGTGTAACCTTTTGTCTGAGCACATGTAGAAATGTCTGAAAATAACAATTGATTATAATATTTATTCTAAGCCCCATGTTCTTAGTAAACGAACAGTACGTTTGTTCTTAGCACCAACTAGTTGGTTGAGGCTGGCAAAAATGTTGATGATGCAGAAACTGTGTACGTCTAACTCTGGAAACATCTGAGTTGATGTATAGTAATGTTGCGTCTTTAAAGAGGAAATGCATTTTCACAGACAATGGGGCTCATATTTTAACACAGTACATAGACAAAGTACACAAGCTATAATGATGCAATGCAATGCAAAACAACACAAGGTCCTCAATACAAAAGTACTACAGTCGTTCTCACACAAGAGTTGACTACCACAAAACATGGTAGAATGTCATTGATCTATTTTTATCCTGCTTCCACTCCTACCTTTCTCCTCCTCCCCACACAGCAACATGTGAGGATTACCGGCTGCTGGAGAACATGAACAAGCTGACCAGTCTCAAGTACATGGAGATGAAGGACATCAGCATCAACATAAGCCGTAACCTGCAAGACCTCAACAACAAATGTGTGTGTGTGTGTGTGTGTGTGTGTGTGTGTGTGTGTGTGTGTGTGTGTGTGTGTGTGTGTGTGTGTGTGTGTGTGTGTGTGTGTGTGTGTGTGTGTGTGTGTGTGTGTGTGTGTGTGTGTGTCGAGTATCAGCTGATACTCGATTTTTGGGCCGATATTGAAAGTGTGTGTATATATATAATATATATATATTAGTGGTGGGACGTTATCGGCGTTAACGGCTGCGTTAACGGGAAAATTTTATCGTGCGATAAAAAAAAATATCGCCGTTAATCTATTTTCAAACACTTCCTTGTTCGGACCCTTCACGTGACTGAACTAACCAATCAGAAGCTATAATTTAGACTGAGGTAACCGTGAGGGAATCAGAGAGGCAGATTCAACAGAATATCCTGACTGTTAAATGTAAACATGTAAATATGTAATAATTGTGTAACATAAATATGTAAATGATTAACTGACTAAAAATTGTAAGTACATTTCTAGCAAATTAACTCCAATATAAATTATATTAATTTATTCTACAACTTTCAAATATTTAACTTCTAAACCTTACATTATTATGGATCATTACACGGCTCTTCTCAATGCTGTAGACTGCTCCATTCACTTGCATGGGCCTTCCCAACGTTCAGCTGTCAATTATTTTTGTTTATGCTCCGTTCACTTGCATGGGCACTTCACAACTTCCGGCGGTGAATTATATTCGATAAATCACCATTGCCCAGTATAATTGACCGCTGTCAAGGTAAACAGACAGATTTTTTGCCATTTGCCATTTTAATCTAGATTAATTAAATAATCCATGCCCACCACTAGTGTGTGTGTGTGTGTGTGTGTGTGGCATTTAGCAGACGCCTTTATCCAAAGTGACTTACAATAAGTACATTTGTCAGAAGAAATTGAAACTATATATCGCTGTCGGTATAGTTATATAGGATGTTCGTAGAATCAAGTACAAGCACCAACAATTGCTAGGTTAACCCATTCCCCGTATGCAACAATGATAGCTAGGATAAGATGCTTCACAACTAAGTACTATAACTTAATACAACATACAATAAGTGCATACATTAAGTGCCAGGACGCACAACATACAATAAGTGGGTGGGGTGGGACAGGGTGGCTATGCAGATGACTGGCTATCTAGGTGAAGATATATTGGTTTATATATCGGTTGATACAATATTGTATCAATGCTAGGAGTGGAGCAGTTCCTTTGGATTTGTGGCTCACCCACAACATAACATGCAAATCCTGAGCTAAAGGAACCAATGAACTGTATGGGGAGGAGCTACCAACCTTCGTCCATACCATAATGTCAAACAGTTATTGTTGGGAGTGTTTATGTGGATATACTCAGTTTAAGAATTTGGAGGTTCAACCATAAAAGTAGAGGATTTATAAAGGGATGAAATGACATTTATAAATCAACATTTATTAAGCTTTCATATTGGCAAACATATATGCCGATACGATATATCTGTGATAGGCTAATATAGGCAATAAAATCAGCCAACAGGTCAGGTTCTAATATTGTGTTTAATTTGCTAGAAAGTCATTTGTTTTTATTTTCTGGCTGAGGTGTGTCAATACCAGAAATCGAGCATTTGACTGGACCTGAGAAGTACTCGTACACACTACCACTGTGGCAGTGCGTGTTCTTTTATGTGAATACTTGAATATTTATATTGGGTACAACCTTGAGATACAATTTACTATCTTATATCCATTGCAATGTCTATGATCCGAATAGCATAGACAAGGCACCTCTGAACTCTGAAGAATGTGCGTCTGTTATGGTTGTAGTATACTAATACTTAACCAACGCGTCTTGGAGTAACCCAGCAACGTGGGACTTCTGCTGGATGATACATGCTATACCACGTGCTGCTGTACGCTAAAAAGTACTGTGTGTGTGTGTCTGGACAGACAGACCGACATTTACACACTTACCTGATTTTTGTTGCCATGAAAATTGTTTTTGTGTGTTTCAGATGCCAGCCTTCAACCTTACCTGGATCAAATAAATCAAATTGAAGAACAGGTATCATCTCTGGAACAGGCTGCTTACAAACTAGATGCATACTCCAAGAAGCTTGGTATGACATTATACAATTATTTTGAGTGTGTTTACAAAACACTTATTTGAACAGTTGTAATTGAAAACTGAAAGACATAATTGCATTAAGAGACTTTATTATGGAGAATAATGAAAGCTAAAAAGAGGCTTCTGTATATCAGCTGAGCCACAGAGCCTTTTCTTTGAATGTCAGTCCTGTCTATTTCTGGTATGTTGGACATACTGAAGCCTTAAAATAGTTCAACCACATTGTGCTGCCCATTACAACCTTGAACAGCAGATGGCACTCTTACCTCACAGATAGTCTTCCATGCACATGGCTTCTTCATGCCCTCCTCAGTTTCCCAAATCAAAAACTCTTCACTTGAATATTGTGCACTTTGTTTCGTGAGAATTTCATGCTGTTGAATTATTTATTTATTTATTTATAAATCTTTGTATCTGCTCAGAGGCAAAATTCAAGAAACTGGAGAAGCGATGAGAAGACATGCTGTCTCTCTTCTCCCCCTCCCCTTACCAGTCCAGCACGGCACTACAAGACAGAAACAACATCCAGGCAAGCTCAATTTCACACCTAAATAAAACGCTTGAGAAACGGACAGTTGGCACTGCTTGAATCCTAATGAGCTTCAGCCGGAACGGACGAGAAGATTATGGCCAACTCTTTAGATCCATGGTAAAGTATGGCATACATTTTATAAAAGAAAGTAATTTGCCCCTACTCCTTGTTGAAAAAAGGTGTGCCCCATCTGGAAAATGATCTACATGGCAGCGTATTCAGTGTGATAGATTTCCCTTACAGTATTAAAGCCTCAGGTAGGGTTGATCCAAAAGGCTTTAAGGCATTGTTATGTACTTGGACTAATACTGATAGAGAACACTTACACATGGTATTGCGTAACTGTGTTGAAGGCAGCTGAAGCCAACTCGTTAGAATGCAGTATGCTTTGGAAGAGGAGTTTATTTAGAATAGAGAAATTGGATAATATGTAATGTGTACATAAGTCGGAGATGAAAAGTATTTTTTTTTTTTTTGACCAATGGATTGTTATGCCCTTTCCGTACGGCAATCAGCAGGTGTCAGTGCTGCACCATGTTCAATGTTGCCTCTCAATACTGGCTTCTACTTTAGTCTTCATGGCGCAAGTGGTTAACATAACTAGTTTGTTTGACACGTTTACTCTTACTGGTTAAAATGTTCTTGGTTGTTCAAAATGAGACAGCTACTTGGACATTGAGTTGTCAGTTGACATTTCCCAACAGTTTTTTATTGCTTTTCTTTTATTATAGTAACTATTACTATTTTTTGTTAACCTATTATAACAATTGCTATTCTGTTACTATGATAAATAAACAGGCTCTTGCACAATACTATGTAACCAGTCTGATATCACAATAAGGTTGCAGTTTTGTTCCAATCCCAATCACACAACCACTCGATTCATGCTGCAGTTGACCCAGGTTTGTTGACAACAGTCGCCATGAATCAACAATGGAGCCTACTCCACCATCACTATAATCCATAGGTGGGTCAGAGTGTTCGTGGCGCTTGAGCTCCTGATACCTTCCTCATCGGGATAATTTACATATTCGGTTTCTCTGTTATTCATTGTGAAACGTAAGTTAAGGCTGAGAGAATGAAAAAGTAATTATGGGTTGAGTATTTGCCGGAGACGAGGAGCAGGTCACTAATCTAGAATCTATGCGAGTTCTTTTTCACTATCAAAGGTTTCGCTCTCCGTCATTCACAACTTTTGCTGTAAACCTACACACCTATAATAATAGCTGTGGGCAGCAGCATATAACCTAAAGTAATTGAGCTCCCCTGTGTTGTTGTGATCCCATGTGAGTGTAAGAGGGGAGAGAGGGGCCTAATCTAAAACAGGTTGTTTTCATTATTTTTGCTAAGGCCCCAACACAGAGGGAACTCATTATTCATACTGTTATATTGTTTGCAGCAGAGCAGAAACCCCTCCATCTCCCTCTCTTTCCCCAGGCCCCAGGGCAGTAATATGCTCCTGTGTTTTACCGTCTCTGTATTTTATCAGATCTACTTTTGTTTTCGTCTTAAAATGGGATATTTTTTACCGGAGGTTTGTTACTGTATGTTATAGAAAAAATAAGATTTGTAGGTGTATCTTAGATACAAAATTATGTTATCAGATTGATAACATGCCTGGCACAATATCCTTCTAAGGTTATCGTTCAGTGCATATGTTAAGATATAACAGGTAGGTATGCACCAGATCGTTGTTAGGATACCGGGCATAAAGTACATAAACCAGAGGTTAAACAGGGATTCTGGGTTAATTCCCACCACCGCCCAGCTTTCCATACCTCAATTGCTCCGATAGGGTGCATTATAGCAAGTCAGTTAGCCAACCGGGAAGCATGCCTCAGTAAAATACCCCCAAACTCTAATAGGGATGGTAGGTTATGGAAACACCAATGCACACCAATATGTGCAGATCTATGTTTTTATTGGGTAACTTGTCATCTTAATCACCAGGACGTTCCTTTTCAGCAAGTTTCTACTTGGAATCAACACATTCCTAATTAAGAAAAGTGTTCCCATGTTTGAGTTTGGTTGGTGTGTTTATTTGTTGCTAGGGTAGACCAGACATCTTTTAAACACTGGGGTTGTCAAGGGGCTTCATGGGTTTTGGTTTTAAATTGTAGGTCAATAAAAGTTGTGTACACTGGTCCTTTCGCATGTTATTACTGAGAACGGTGATAATAAACCGTAAGCAGAAAATGTGCTAACTTTGTATGTTTATTCTAAAGTTAATTAATTATAGTTAGTTAAAGTTAGTCATCAATAACCTGATATATTAATGAAAAGGAGAAGATATATAGCATATGTCTTCAACTCCCAAGCTTTGTTGAGATTTGCTATTACTTTAGACAGGGGAAAGAATCTAGCATTTTAAGTATTTATTTTCTCCTATGAAGATCAAATGTAAGTGTCTCTAGTCTAGATTGAGAATTACCACAATAGACACAACTCGGCAGTTCTCATGCTTTTGCTATTGTTTATCCTCAGTTTGAGGGTTAGTTAATTTAGTATTGACACAGACAGACAGACAAACACAGAACGCTTATAAATATACACACTTGCTTCATGTTATTATAGATTTGATTGCATTTTTGATTCTGGTCTTCCTAAAATAAAAACATTTCTTAGAATAAACATTCCTCGCAAAAAAGCAACCACAACCGATCAAAACAAACAAACAGAGTAGGCTACACTTGAATTGGATTTGACCAAATGCAGAAAGTAGTCAGTAGTGAGATTAAAAGAGCGTCAAACATCTTGTCAAAATCTGCTACAATCTGCAGCAGAGGTGCTTTTCCCCCCCCAAAAGCCTGGTGCCAGTTAGCAATGGCAGGGCGAAATGCCACCCCACGCTGTTGTGTAATGGACAGGTTTGCCATGATCTGTGGGAGACTTTACTACACTTCACAAATGAGAGAGAGAGAGAGAGAGCCAGTGAGAGAGAGATTACTGTACATGATCAAATTTACTTGAAGCCATCTTTGTCATCGTTGTGTTAATTGGCGTAGTTAAGCGTTAACAACTTTCCTAATGGAGATTGTCACACAAACGTTAACTGTTTTTTTGCGGAGAACCACGTACGCACACACACACACACAAAAACTATACCTACACTCCAGCTTGTAAAATGTAACAAAACCATGCCCCTGCAACAGAGAATGCCTTTAAAATAAATCCAAATGACCTGAGATAAATGGTGAGACTGTACATGTTTACATCCATTCGAGAGCTGCCTGTAGATCTTGCAGGCATTTTCTCCTCAAATACGAACCACATGTGAGATCAGAGGAACTGCGTCAAACTTCAAATACCTTTCCTGGGAAAGGAGATGAAAAGACACACAAGGTTCACCCTCGGTCACTCCAGCACTCACACCTCCATCAAGCACACACGTGGGCACGAAAACTCACACTCATGACCCAGGTGTCACTTCTAGCTCGCAGCAGATCTTTAAAACCCCACCTTTGTAATTCTAACCCCAGCCCCAAGAAGTACATGTCAGCCGTGTAGCACTTTGAACCAAGTGCTAAATCTGCCTGCGTTATTCTCAAGATGGCCCCGGTCTGTGGTTACGCATCTAAAATGAGACCAGATGGAATGTGTTGGTGAATGGGGGAGCGGTGTCCCTTCATTTGGGTTGATCTTCGCAGGTTGGGGAGTCAGGATGTTGGCCTGTGTCTCCATCAGCCCCATCTGAACATTAAGTACATAAGAACCCACCCGTGACTGGAGGTCACAGTTAGCGCTAGTATCTAAAGAAACCTCATCTTATGTCAGGTTGGTTAAAGTTGGATGTTCACTTATTAATCTCAGTGTGTGTGTGTCTGCTTGTATCTCTGTTGTTGTTCATACTCATTATGAATCTCAACATATAACTGTCCTTTTAAGTACCCCTTGCTACTTACCTTAAAACCTGCTCAGACTCTTTGGATCCAGAGCCATCAGAGATAAGTCTGTGTATGTGTATTTAACAATCACAGATTAATATTTTGTTTAGATTTTGTTTTTTGTTAACTAAACCGATACCCATTGCATGGTCAAAAACATTGTATTAGAACATTGTCATGATACATTAATTAACAAATCAAAAATGAAAAACAAAAAAAATTGTATTTATTATTTTTCTCCCAATCAATTAATAGATAATTTAATAGCTTATTTGTTATTACACCTAAACCTGGATTTGAAAACCTGGATTCGACAATGAATCTTTCCCTTTATATTTTTAAATTGCGACATCTTTGACCCTTCGCCCTCGGTTACTTGTTGCTTTTTTACAAATATTCTTCAATCTAGAGGCTCTGGCCTGCAGTAGTCAGCCTTTCTGATGCTGTGTCTAGAGGATCCTTGCATACATGTCAAGAGTTTTGCATCATTATATGGATGGAAGTGATTCCTGTGGGTCAGTGGTAACCCAACCACCTTCACCTGTGTGTGTGTGTGTGTGCGTGCGCGTGTGTGTGTGCATACTATTTTAGGTATATGTTACCATGTATTACCCCACCCTAATGAGTAATGGATATCCTGGAAGCCTTAAAAGCAGCTGAGTTGACTCATACATCACAGAATGTTTGTCTCATCCTAAATGCAGCAGACGCTGATAAACACAAACCCCCCTTCTGTAAACTCTGTCTGCGATTACTAGAATAGGAACCCGGACTCTTCCGAACGCCATAACCACCCGAGTCCCACCAAGTATAGAGCCAATTCAAAGCTGCCTTTATCTCCTGCCTCGGACCGTGTACACCAGCATGGATAAGTGAAGATCTGAGGAGATCCTAAACAGCCTGGCCTATTGCGCATGTTCCCTCTGACTGCATGGGAACTTGAGTAAAAGAACATTGAATTATCAATCAGAAACTGGTGTGTGTGTGTGTGTGTGTGTGTGTGTGTGTGTGGGATTGTCTGTATAAAGATTGTGTTACTTCTTGTGCAAGTCTGAAAAATGTCAGTTGGCTCATACTATAACTTATTAGAAGGCATGATTTGATAAATCTTTCTAATAGCTTAACTGGCACAATATGTCCCTGATCATTTTGGAATTGCACTGATCCCCTCTGCCCAACTTTTATGTGGTCCTATGCCTGAGCGGTCCAGGTTTGGGGGAATGAGCCCTCGGATGGTTCACCAAGCTAAGCACAGAACTCTCTTCTCCAAAGACTGCCATAATATTTGCATTAATTATCCAGGGTGCATAAACATAACTGCACCTGGCTCAGCTAACGGGTAAGTGTTCTGTTGTGTGTGCTAAAAGCTATCCATTTGATTTTTGCTGGCCGTGCTACAACAGTTACGATGAGCTAAGGCCTTGCAGACTGCCAGTAATATCAGCTGGTGCTTCGGTCTCCATCTGCTCTTCTATTGTCAATGTATTGTTTTGTGAAGCAATGCCTCCCTCTCTGTCTTTTACAGAAACAAACGTAGTTGAAGAAAAATATCTCAAGTTCTTTTCTTATTTAGAAAAAAAATAGTGATATTAGTCAAGCTTTGTCCTTGCGTGAACCTGCATTTGAGTCATTCTGAGAGTTCTTTCAGCCGCCCCACAAAAAAGGTGAATTCTTTCTCCCAGTGCAGTTGCTCACTTTAAAATCCAGGAGAGAGCAAAAAATAGTAATATAGTATTAAAATCGTATTTTCCACATGTTGGCCCCCGATCATTAGCACTGGAGCATGTGATGTTTGATAGACGAAAGTGTTCCACTGGGAGGGAGCAGATTCTGAATGTTTATTGGTCTTTATCTTGAAAGATATGTGGTTGTGATCCTCTGTTCCTATTGTTATTCCTCCATACTAGGTTTCTTAGAGGATATGTATCTCTCTCTGTCTCTAAACTGTTTATATGTGCTACAAACACAGAAACCACAGCTTTACAATTTGTATCCCATATTGCGTCAGGATTTCTCTTTACAGTAATAACGTTATTATAACCTCATGGGTATGTGTGTGTGAGTATGTGTGTGCGTGCATGCGTGTCTGTGCACGTGTGAGTGTTTGAGGGCCAGTTTGGGGTAGGATAACCCCCAAAGTGGCAGAATAAGTACCCTTCCAAAAGTCCTGGAACCAGATAATTCCAATTCAGCAGGGATCCTGACTTGGACTCATAAGGGACCCCACCGAGAGAAGACTTGAAGCTCTGGTTACTGATAACCAAAGCTCTGATTACTGATTGGTTGAGCCCCTCCCTGACACTCTCCAGGATATACCCCCTGCTGATAAAGTAAGACTAAACTAAATGGTTGAGGGAAAGAAAGATAGTAGGTGAGGGGAGGTTTTGATTGATGGTACGTTCCCCACCCCTTCCAGTGCAGAAATTCCCTCAGGCTCTGGCAGGTCTAACTCCCACCAGATGTGAAGTTTATGTGTGTGTGTGTGGGTGTGTGTGTCCACCCTATCTTGCCCAACATGTTGGGTGACTACATTCTTCTCTGATTTCAAGTCTCTTCTGAATAATAAAAATAGATGGCGATGCTGACAGAGCTGTCGGACGGTTGTGGAGAGGAGCTTGGGATTCCAACCCCAAGTACCCCAAGCATGGTTTTGATCCCTCTAAACCAGGGGTCACCAACACAGTGCCCGCGGGCACCATGGCGCCCGCAAGGACCACATGAGGCGCCCGCAGGCCTGCTCTAAAAATAGCACTAGTACTACCATTTTTAAGTCATGGTTAATAATTATTGTGAGATATAATTAACATGACTTAATTAATTAACATGTCTTCACATAGATGAGTATCATTAATCATTAATAGTAATACATAACTAAAGGCAAACTGAGCAAATTTGTTATTTCAGAAGAGTGTATAGAACTGGGTGCCCTTCGTATGACTCAGTACCCATGAAGTAGCTCTCAGGTTCAGAAAGGTTGGTGACCCCTGCTCTAAACTATACCAGAGAATAGCAAGAGGTACAGACGATACTGTCAGGAATTCTATTGTAGACTATTATCCTAGCCTTGTTTCAATGTGTGTGTGTGTGTGTGTGTGTTTGTGTGCATGTCTGTTTGTGTCTGTGCATCCATGCGTGTGTGTGTGTGTTAGTGCAAGAAGCTGTGTTGAAAAGATGTCGAGTAAACACTAAGACAGAAGATCATTCAGTTCCAGTGTTCTCTGTGGCTACACATCCAGCTGTGGCTGCGCTCAGTGGTCCTGGTGTACGGACCACACCAGAGAGGCGCTTCGTTCTACCACAGCGTCCGATCAGATGTGGTGTTCCGATCCACCCACGGCTAGTGTTACATCACGGTTCAAAACAGGTGGGAGAAGACCGACTGAGAGCCTGTTAAAACAGACGCATACACCTTGTCCACTTTGGATGGTCCCGGTCAAAATAAGAATAGATTTAAAACATCCTCATGCAACAAATAGGAAAATTGAAAATATTCCAAAAATAGTGAAGACAACAAGGAAACGGCAATTTGTGGAGCAGCACACAGATATTGGCTTTGTTCATTCAGTTTGTGTGTGTTACTCTAACAGGGTGTCCGCGGAGGTCTTAAAAGTCTTAAAAAGTCTTAAATTCATTTTTCTAAATTTAAGGCCTTAAAAAATCTTAAATTCGTCAAAAATGTCATATGCTGGTCTTAAATTTATAACTCGGAGGTCTTAAATTTGTCGGGGCAGGGCTATTTAATTTATTTTTTTTCTCGCGGGACTTTTCGGGAAGGAGATGTACGAGAGGCTACTTTCTTGCTAGCTGCATATATAAACGGATGTCTGCGCGCTTGCTAGCTAGTCTGCAACAATGGGTAAATGCAAGTTCAACGTCAGTTGGCTGGAAGACGTCCGTTGCCAACCCAGAACAGGCCAGATGCATTCCGTGCAAAAGTAGCCTACATTCAAGCTCGGCACCATGGGGATTATGGCTGTCGTCAGCCATATGCAGAGCCAAAAACATAAAACCTCTGCCATGAGCCACACACAGACCCCAGCCATTTCTACGTTTTGCATCTCTGCCCCGGCGCCACCGCCGCAGACGGTCCGCGCTGCTAGCACTGACCTGAGGGTAGCATTTGGTGCGACACCAACACTGAAAGCGGAGGTGTTGTGGATTCTAAACTCAGTGGTCAAGCACCAGTCCTACAACTCGAATGAGGGGATAGGAGATCTCTTCGGTTTGATGTTCCCTGACTCTCAAATCGCGAGCACCTTTACTGCTGGAAGGGACAAAACGGCGTATATAACTCGCTTCGGACTAGCACCTTTCATCCGAAACGAGCTAATCTGCAGCATCAACAAGGCTGATTTTGTTTTGATGTTTGAGACGTTGAACCACGCCACTAAAAGCAAGCAACTTGACGTGCACGTCCGATATTGGGTCGGAGATCAAGTGCATTCCCGGTACTTGGGCTCGCAATTCATGGGGCCCCACATATATGGGAGTAAAAGGGATGATGATGCATAATATTTTTTAGACAATATGCAGATTCTTTTCACTTACGAATTAACACGGTCGGCTATTTTTGCCAGCACGCCACCCTAGCCATATTATGGGCAACCGTGTTCCCCTTGGCTGTGATTTGAACTTTTAATTCCTCGTAGGAGTTCATAATAATACATTGCTCGCCTTGGATGAAATACACCGCTCTTGCGCAATTTATTTTGCATAAGGGTGAGTCAAATGACGAGAGAAACGCCCCTTTTATGTGAACGCGCATTGAACCTAAAGCGGAAAACCTGGTTCAACTAATTGAATTTAAAGTGAGCGTCGTGGTACCATTTAACTGTGATTGCGAGTTGCGGCTCTGTCGAGCCAGGTTTTCCCAAGAAAGCCTGGGTATGTCCAACGAGGTTCGTGGTATACCCCCCAGGTCTTACTGAAGGCATTTATTTAATGGTGAAAATATTATTAATCAGCGGCGTAAATATCGACGGTGCAACCGGTGCAGCTGCCCGGGGGCCCAGACGCTGTCTCCCCCCCCCCCCCCCCCCCCCCCTCTCAACAACTCACAACTTGGGTGCACCATAAATACGTGCTGGTGCACCCAAATTAAAAATGTAGGCGCACCAGTGCACCCAAGGAAAAAGTTAGTCTGGAGCCCTGGAGTATAAATTTATGTTCAATAAACAAACAGAAAGTAATCTTGAATGAGTCTCATTGAGTGACACACATGCTATGCTTGGGTTGTAATACAGCGGGATCCCCCCCACCATCGCGGGTTTAAGGTCTTAAATTTCATTGAAGGTGGTATTAAAAAGGTCTTAAAAAGTCTTAAATTTGACTTGCTGAAACCTGCAGATACCCTGTCTAAGTACGCGTGTGTGTGCAGCCGTCTGGGTGTGTAGGTGTGTGTGTGTGTGTGTGTGCGTGAACATGTGTGTGCATCTGGGTGTGCACGCTACAAGTGTGTGAATGAGAAAATGTTTCTAGAGCATGTCGTACGGTCCAACAGGGACCTGCTGATTCCCTCCCTGCGCGACGTCATCCCACTTCCCCCCTTTGTTTCTCCACTCAGAAGGAACCTTCTATAAATGTCTTTTTGTTTAACTGTTCCCAACAGCACTCCTTCCTCTCCTCCTTTAGGGGCCATGTGTAAGTATCACTCTGTGCGTGCGGGCTTTTGTGACTTTACCTTGGTTGGCAGCACTCTCCCTATTTACCTCTAACAACAGGAACTGTGGAAGTGGAGACATGGAGATCAGCGGGTGTGTGTCTTCCTCTCTGGTTCATATTTATATACAGTACTGGATCCTGTTTCATAATACACTCTGGATATGTTAAGTTCATGCGTGTGTGTGATTGGCCCTGTGCATGCATGTGTGTCCACGTGTTTTTGGGAGTGTGTGTGTATGTTGTTGTGTGTGTGTGCGTGTGTGTGTGTGTGTGTTGAGGGGTACATGAATAATAGGTTGCGTAAATGTTCTGAATGTCAGAATAGCATAAACATACCCCTCCCCCCCAAACACACACACACACACACACACACACACACACACACACACACACACACACAGATGCACAGACACACACGCACACACACACACACAGATCCACAGACCCATACATGCACAGATCCACAGCCTGCATGGTGTGTGCAACGCATGGACAGCGATGTAATATCTCTGGGAACTTTAAGACCGGGCCGTTGTGTTCGGTCAGCTGCATGATGTCATGTCCTCTCTGGTGTCTACATGTTGCCAAGGAAAGTTGTTCTACAATTATCATTGGGATTGCGTTATCATGTTATGATCATCTAGTTATGGATATTCTCCTTAAACAGTCCATTCACACAGGTCATTTGAATGGACCGTTTAAGGAGAACGTCCACAACTTGATGATGGACAGGGAACACAATAAGTCTGGGAAGTGCACACACACATACACACACACACACCCTCAGAAACACATGGACGCAGAAGCATGCACACACACACACACACAACCACACACACACACACATACACGAAAACTCCCACATGCATACAAACGAGAGTTGGACTTCATGTTGACATGTTGCTATGGAACTCTGTCCGCCCCTGCAGTATTGATATATATGGGTGAGTGGGTGATAGGTGGTGTCACAGAGGGTGTCAACCTTGTTTAAGTGTTTTATAGAAGTCTGTTCTACAAAAGTCCATATGAGGATTTACACAGACCACCTTTAAAAGGACTACAGCTAAATATTACAAGCCCAAATGGTGTCGTTGCAGACACAACGCAGCGATCCAAGGTGAAGGACGGTGTGGAGTTGAAGCTATTCCCTAGGTATGAAGTTGAATGTAACACACAGTTGGTAGTCATAAAGGACAAAGAGCATAGCAGAAGAAGGAAAAGTGATATACTGGCTTTCAGAGAAGAAATTACTAACATACTCTCTTGCTCTATGGATGTGTATATTTTTTAAATCCTCCACCTTGGTACCTAAAAGAAGACTGCATGTTCACCTTCTATTAGGGGAAGTATTCCCATGTTAATGAGCCCTAACCAGATTACACATCTAAAGCATGCCTTTCTCTTCTGGTACAACAATGAGCCTTAACCGGTTCTTTCCTCAAAGACAGGAAAGCTGATAACTGAGACTGGAACCAGACTCAATGATAAGTTGTAAAATACCTGGTTTGAATGACTTTGTATACATATAATAATAATATAAACAATAATAAAAAATAATACAAATAATACAATAATACAATTATTCATTACAATAAAGCTAAAGCTATAATTTTTGTCATATTCCTTTATAAGGAAGAAAAGTAGCAGTAGTTCTATTCCCAGTGTTTTTATTATCAGCTTGAATACCATAAAACAGAATATGACCAATAATTAGCCCGCTACTCAGCATCACCTTCTGTGATCATTACTGTATTTAGAATGCACACACACACACGCATCTACACAACCATATGCATGCATCTTCCAGTAGGGCGCTCTCAGATAGAGCGCCAGGAGCCAGAGTGGCACCCACCCATTCATCACATCGTCCGAGAGGACCAACGATTACAATGGTATTACGCACGCACGCACGCACGCACGCACGCACGCACGCACGCACGCACGCACGCACACACACACACACACACACACACACACACACACACACACACACACACACACACACTGTGGAATCCCGTCCCTGAAACCTCGGCCTGGACGGGTCCGAGGGACAGTGGAGGACGGGGTATACCGCCGCCACCCACTAGCTGGCGACATGGAGCAACTGGACCTTCCCCCCAATCAGCGGGATGGGGGACACCTGGCGGCTGGGAGGAGGAAGACCCGGAACCGGCATAAGAGGGGCTACGGAGCGGGAGCAAGGACAGTCCGGGATTACGCAACGAACGCGAGACCTAGAGGCTCACGGAGACCCTAGAGCGCCACCACATCCTGAGAGACTTCTGAATAAACGCCGAATACGGCTTAACCCATTGCTGCCTCGTGTCTGATCCTTGGAACCCGGCTCATTCACGGAGCCGGTTACCACATATGGTGGTGAATGCAGGCAGCCTGAGCGAACCCACTACGCCGCCATGCAGAACCCGGACGGAGCCGCGGCGTCGGCCGCCCAGCAACAACAGCGGGAGACCACCGAGAGCATCACCCTGCTCCGCGAGGCCGTGCTGCGGCTTACCCAGCACGCCGTCCGCGCCGTGCCGACCGCCGCCCCGACCAGCCGCCTCACCAAGCTGGGACCCGAAGACGATGTGGAGGCATACCTCGAGGTCTTCGAGCGGACCGCCCAGAGGGAAGGCTGGCCGGAGGAGCAGTGGGCGCATATTGTGGCGCCGTTCCTCACCGGGCCCGCCCAGCAGGCGAGCCAGGACCTGCCGGCGGACGCCGTATGACAGTACCCGGCCCTCATACAGGCGATATTGGCCTATTATGGTCACAACCTCAGAGCGCGCGCGCAACGCGTCCACAATTGGCGGTTTGATGTGCGGGGAGCCGTGCGGACGCAGGTCGCCCAACAAAGCCGGCTGGTGAAGCGGTGGCTGGCGTCGGGAGAGGGACCCAGCCCAATCGACCTGGTGATTATAGATAGCACCCTGCGGCGACTCCCGCCGGACGCCCGACGCTGCTGGCCCACCACCATCCCGACACCGTGGACGACCTGGTCCGGCAGCTCGAGAATTGGCAGGTAGCCCAGCTCCTGAGCGCCAGACCCGCCCCCACCCCACGACGCGCCGAGACCCGCCACGACCCATGGGGACACGCGACCGGGACCCCGGCTCCCGCCCTCAACCCACCGAGCGGATTACCGGGAGGCGCGGCGCTGCTTTGAGTGCGGCCAGCTCGGCCACATCGCTCGCTACTGCCCGGGGGGGCCGGGACGTGTCGATGCCGTCGGCTTACGCAGACCCGGGGGCGGGCCGAGCCTGCATGCTGGCGACCTGCTGGACGCAGGGGACGTCCGGAAGTCTGACCATCCTGGCGCGGGTAATGAGCAGGGACACGCAGGCCCTCCTGGACACCGGCAGTGTGGTTACCCTCCTTAACGTACGCAACGTGCCACGTGGTCATCCGGACCCCACACGGGGTGTTCACGACCCGGGCGAGGATCGTTCCCCACCTACCGGTGCCGCTGTTGATTGGGAGGGACTGCCCGATTTTTCACCGGCTGTGGGACCCAACGCGGGAGACCCGGAACCGGAGAGGCCCTCCCCGCAGAGGGGCGCGGGAGGCTCGGCAGGCCTACGGTGCCACTCGGCGCCCATCGTCCCCGGGAGAGCTGACGGCGGAGGACGAGGAGTCAGTGGGGAACGGCCCTCCCCGACCGGGGTCCCCGGTTCACACGGGGAGAGGACCCGCCCGGAGCGAGACGCCGGAACCTTCCCCCGACACCCCGGAGACCCTCACGTCCTCCGAGCAGCCGGACCCACCGGAGGAACCGGAGAGTTCCCCCCTCACCGAGAAGGCTCGTCCCAACCCGACCGGTTCGCCACCGCCCAGCTCCAGGACGAGGCCCTCAAACACGCCTGGAGCCACGTCCTGGTCCACGACGGGCAGACCCGAGACCTGGTGAGTCACACACCACACCCACACTTCAGCACCAGGGGGGGTCTGTTGTACCGAGTAGCCACAGGGGAGGGGGGAGTGAGAGAGCAGCTAGTGGTGCCCCGCCCCTACGTTAGCAAGGTGCTCTTTATGGCCCACACCCACCTCCTGGGGGCCCACCTGGGCATGGACAAAACTGGGGAGCGGATCCTTGCGAGGTTCTATTGGCCGGGCGTTAAGAGGGATGTCGAGCGCCACTGCCAGGGGTGCCCCGAGTGCCAGCGGGTAGCCCCCCGGTCCACAGCCCAAAACCCCCTCATTCCTATGCCAATCATAGACACACCGTATAGCCCTGGACATCGTGGGGCCCCTTCCCAAGACCAGCCGGGGACACGCTATATCCTGGTGCTAGTAGATTACGCCACCCGGTACCCCGAGGCTCTCCCCCTGCGCGCCACCACCGCCAAGGCAGTCGCCTGTGAGCTCATGCTTCTCTTCAGCCGGGTAGGGATAGCGAAGGGGGTGCTCACGGATCAAGGGTCGTGCTTCAAGTCACGGATTGAAGAAAGAGGTCCTCAGGCTCCTACAGGTGAAGCAGCTCCGGACCTCGGTCTACCACCCCCAGACGGACGGCCTGGTCGAGCGCTTCAACAAGACGCTGAAGCAGATGCTCAAAAAGGCCATGCAAGCAGACGGGAAGAACTGGGACCAGCTACTACCCCACGTGCTGTTCGCAGTACGGGAGGTTCCCCAGGCGTCCACCGGATTCTCCCCCTTCGAGCTGCTGTACGGTCGGAGACCCTGCGGGATCCTGGACATCGCGAAGGAGGCCTGTGAGAGCCAGCCGTCCCCCTACCGCACCACCGTGGATCACGTGGAGCAGGTGCGCGACCGCATGGCCCGGGTGTGGCCCATCGTTCGGGGGCACCTCCAACGAGTGCAGCAGGCCCAGGCGAGGGTCTATAACCGGGGAGCCCAGCTGCGGACCTTTCAGCCAGGAGACCTGGTCCTGGTCCCCACGGCGGAGTGCCGGTGCCTGGACAAGTGGCAGGGACCCTACGAGGTGGTGGAACGCGTGGGGGAGGTGAACTACCGAGTCCGCCAGCCAGGGAGGCGGAAGCCGACTCAACTCTACCATATCAACATCCTGAAGCAGTGGAGGGGGGGGGAGCAGAAACCCACCGACCCCGCTCCCCTGGCACTGGCGGCCCGGCGGGAGATTCCGGAGGTCCCGGTGGGGGAGTACCTCAGCCCGGCCCAGAGGCATGACCTCGATGAGGTCATCATGCAGCATCGCGACGTGTTCTCCGACCTGCCAGGGAGGACCACGGTCACCCACCACGACATCCGGACGGCGCCGGGTTTAAGGGTAAGGGTCACACCCTACAGGATCCCGAAGGCCCGGAGGGAGGCCATACGGACCGAGGTGTGCCGAATGCTGCAGCTCGGGGTGATCGAAGAGTCACGCAGCGCCTGGTGCAGCCCGGTGGTCCTCGTGCCCAAACCAGACGGGACCTATCGTTTTTGTAAAGATTTCAGGAGGCTGAACAAGGCATCGGAGTTCAACGCCTAACCCATGCCCCGCGTTGACGAACTAATCGAGCGCCTGGGGCCGGCGCGGTACCTTTCGACCCTGGACCTGACCAAGGGGTACTGGCAGGTGCCGTTGACCCGAGCGGCCCGAGAAAAGACAGCGTTCTCCACCCCTGGGGGACTATATCAGCACACCGTCCTCCCTTTCGGAGTACACGGCGCACCAGGTAGGGAGGGGAACCGTGCGGCCGCAGGAAGGTAAGGTAGCCACCATACGGGATTGGCCTCAACCCGGCACCAAGAAGCAAGTGAAGGCGTTCTTGGGGCTGGTAGGCTACTACCAGCGCTTCATACCCGGGTTCGCAACGCTGGCCAGCCCGATGAACGACCTGACCCGTAAGGCCCTGCCAGACCGAATCACCTGGTCGGAGGCGGCGGACTGGGCTTTCAGGACGCTTCGGGAGGCCCTGTGTTCCGAGACAGTTTTAATAACACCTGATTTGAATCTCCCCATGACAGTGCACACGGACGCCTCGGAGGTGGGACTCGGGGTGGTCTTGTCCCAGATCCGGGCCGGAGAGGAGCACCCCATAACATTCATCAGCCGGAAGCTCCTTCCCAACGAGCGCAATTAGTCCACCGTGGTGAAGGAAGCCCTGGCCATCAAGTGGAGCCTTGAGAAGCTACAGTACTATCTCCTGGGGAGGGAGTTCACCTTGGTCACCGACCACGCCCCCCTGAAGTGGGTGGCGGGGGCCAAGGATACCAACGCCCGGGTGACGCGGTGGTTCCTGGCTCTCCAGAATTTCAGGTTCCGGGTGGACCACCGACCGGGCAGGGAGCACGCCAACGCCGACGCCCTGTCACGCCGGGATGCCTGCCTGCGAGGGTTCCCCGGAGACCAGGGGCTTGAGCAAGCGGTGGAGGAGTGTGGCATCCCGCCCCTGAAACTTCGGCCCGGACGGGTCCGAGGGACAGTGGAGGACGGGGTATACCGCCGCCACCCACTAGCCGGTGACAGGGAGCAACTGGACCTTCCCCCCAATCAGCGGGATGGGGGACACCTGGCGGCTGGGAGGAGGAAGACCCGGAACCGGCATAAGAGGGGCTACGTAGCGGGAGCAGGGACAGTCCGGGATTACGCAACGAACGCGAGACCTAGAGGCTCACGGAGACCCTAGAGCGCCACCGCATCCTAAGAGACTTCTGAATAAACGCAGAATACGGCTTAACCCATTGCTGCCTCGTGTCTGATCCTTGGAACCCGGCTCATTCACGGAGCCGGTTACCACAACACACACACACACACACACACACACACACACACACACACACACACACACACACACACACACACACACACACACACACACACACACACAAACAAACAAACAAACAAACAAACAAACAAACAAACAAACAAACAAACAAACAAACAAAGACACTAACACACGTGCATAGAGACAATGCACAAACACATTCACACACAATTACATTAGCAAGAACACAAACACACACACTTATTTTTTTATTTACTGAATGAAACAGTATGATATTACCATATGGTCGGATTCATGGGAAGAGAGGAAAAGCGGGGATGATTTATAATGTAGGCAGGAGGAAGGGCCAGTGAAAGGGAGAGAAGGTGTGCAAGGAGCTGAGAGAAAAAGAGAAGAAGGCAAAAATAATTTAAAATATAACCGCAAGCGGTGATAAACGGGGTCCGAGCAAAATTAAAAGTCAAGAACACACTAATGGAAGATATATAAATATGACAAATAATTATGAAGGAAAGATGTTGATGAAGATGTTCCACTTAATGCAATACTGTGCCTCGGCATTCAGGTGAGCTGCAAAGCAATGGCCGAATGTCATGTTCAGATTGTTCATAATGCTATAATCGGGATTCAAACTCTCAACCTAAGGATCACCTGTACAAGGCATTATCCAATTGAGCCACTGATAAACCTGAACTGCAGCCTCATTCACATGGTCAAAATGTATATTGATAAGCATACAACAGCCAGCACAAATTTCTCAAGTGAATTAAGGGCCTCCTTATTAAAAAAGCATATACCTGAAAAATCTTTGAAATTCTGGGGAAATGAAACCTTTGTAGTCAAGAACACTAACGGAAGAAATATATGACAACAACTCTGTCTGCCTTTCCGAATCGCAAGTCAAAGTGGTACGGTGTAGCGAGTGTGGGGAATTACCATACAAGAAAAACTATCTCAGGGAAAAGTTGAAGCTGCTACTTGCAAAAAGATAAGTTGACAACAGAAAGGGAGAACTCAATCATCACTGAAAAACTTGCTGGTCAAAGGAAGGCAATCTTAAAACAAACTAACAAACTGGAAGTATTTCATTATTGTTTTATTGTCTCAATAACGAATTGCCCAACAATCATAGACATAAAGCATGAAAGAGCATGGATTGAAAATTACCATTTGGCCAGGATGATTGTGGCAGGAAATGTTCCTACTGTCCCATTCATAGTGTATTGTACTGAAAATGGTAGCATGCGACTCTACTACTATGGACAGGGATAGTATCCTGTCATATTTTGTTCTTGGGAAAGGAATAGTATACTGCAGCAATATCAAATGAGGCATTGCTGCTAATTGAGGCAGGCAGGATAACTGTACAGTAGGTATATCATGTTACACTAATATTGTTGGGGGTAAAATAGAACACTCTTGGTGCATTGTATCAATTGAAAATATTGATCTTGGGGAAGGGATAATGTTATGTAAGTATATTTGATTACCCTACTACGTTTGTAGAGTGGACATCACACCTTTTGTTTGTATTTTACAATAGAACAAAAATGGTGGGGTTGAGCCAGAGTGAATCAGTTTCTAAACTGATTAGGAAAGGGTCTGCCAATGCGGCTAACCAAATACCAGAATCTGCTGGTCATTTCTTAAGGTGATGGAACACACACACAGCATACAGCCAACAAACAGCCCACATATAATTCATGTGCCTACGCATATACAAACATACCGACACAAAGCTCAAACACAGGCCAACCCGACACCCCACCTTTTGCCTCTACTTCTTCCAGCGCTCATAAACACACCCGTGGGCTTTGATCACTTTAGACCAAACAAAAGACTCACAAATGACTTGACAGCAGAAACATGTGTTTACAACTCTCACCCTCCGCTCCCTCTTCCCACCCGGCTATGCATGTGCCAGGTTCTGCTCTGAGCCGTTTGAAATAGAGAACGAGGGACTGGCAACATTCGTTTAGCGAGAAGCCAAATTAAGACACACACACACACACACACACACACACACACACACACACACACACACACACACACACACACACACACACACACACACACACACACACACTGGCTGACCCTGAAAAATCCAGGGTCTTTAGTGTAGAAAACCATTGTACCAACTTTAGAAGTTACTTCAATACTTTTTATTATGTACAATAATAGATAATTCTCTGATCCTTTAATCCGATGCTGGCTATAATCAGTAAGTAACAGCTTTTCATGGCTGATCAAACCCACCTCATTGCATTGTGGTGTATTTCTTCAAAGAGCCCTTGGACAACGAGATGCAGGAAACAGAACAGCCCCTTTCTGCCATGTTTCTGCTTTAATAAGAAGAAATGGAAAGTGAAGCAGTGTGGGTCGAATCTTGCCTTGACATTGTAGGAAAGAGAGGGGGGGGGGGTTCTGGCAAGTCAGGCTGGGGTCATACAGAAGACATCTGATGTACCATTTTGGAATTCGAAAAGTAGAGGGGGGTGGGGGGCTGCCAGTAAAAGGATGAGAGGGTGTCGAGGTACAGGAAATGACTTGGGATTATTTCCATGTTGGTTTGTTCGTGTGTATTTGTCTGTGAGACTACCTACATGTTGTGTTTGTGTGTGTGTCAGACTACTTACATGTATTCTATGCGTGTTCTCATGTGTATAGCTATGTGTACATTTTTACATGGATCATGTGCATGAGCACATGATCCATGTAATGTGTGTGTGTTTGGGAAAGTGCATGCATGCGCGTGTATGTGTTTGTGAGTGCGTGTATGCATATGTGCGTACGTCATACTCTGTAAGGCCTCTTCCAGTAAGGATATCCTGTGTGTTAGAAGGTTATTTACCTGCAAGGACAGGTGGAGCAGCATTGCTAGCCAGAAACTGATCACCTTCCCTGGGTATCCCAGGTCATTAAGGGCCCGAACAACGTTAGTTTTCTTTTCTAAGAGTATGATGAGGTTCACGGGATCATTCTTGAAAAGCAGATCTGAAATATAAAAGAAAGAGGAAAATCTAAACTCCAGTTGGCATCTGTTAAGAGCGTTCCCTGTTCTGTAATGGCTGTCAGATATCATTGAGATGTAACTCAGCTATGAGTTATGGATGGTTGACAAAAGGAGAAACATGTGTCTCGCATCCAAGCTTTCGCCCTCTTTCTCACTACCTCTCTCCCTCTCTCCTGTAGGCTGGGCCCAAACTGAACAGGGCCCCAATAAGAGGGACCTGATAAGTCTCTCCTCATAAGTCAGGCATGTGCACACACATACACACACACACACACACACACACACACACACACACACACACACACACACACACACACACACACTGTCCACATGGTTTGGTTTAGTCTGGGTCAGATGTGGAGGATTATTATAATGGGTCATACATGAGGCAAGTGTGCAGTGTGGACAAACCCAACCTAAACAGCCATGGGCGCAGCCGCTGAACTCTCCTTCTGGTCTGCTGCGCTCCCATCAGCCCTGTGAGTGACAGAATTCAATTGGCGGGGTCTCCCGTGAGAGTCCTGGCTCTTTGCGGATACCTTGCTTTTGCCAACTGGGGGGGGGGGGGGATGTGTAGTTTTTGATCAAAACTACAGATCCGGGTCTCAAGGCCTCTCTCTCTCTTTCTCTCTCTCTCTCTCTCTCTCTCTCTCTCTCTCTCTCTCTCTCTCTCTCTCTCTCTCTCTCTCTCTCTCTCTCTCTCTCTCTCTCTCTCTCTCTCTCTCTCTCTCTCTCTCTCTCTCTCTCTCTCTCTCTCTCTCTCTCCTTGTTCCTTTTTCTTGACAAGGGAGGGGGTTAGGGTGAGGCAGATCGGGAATGTTTCCTCATCACCAAATGCCTGTGTTTTACGGACTGGTTTTAGTGGTTGTAAGTGTGACCTCATTTTGAGAGCAGCCTTTTGGAAATGATGGACATTTATAAACGTATGTAACTGCTATTGTTTTTAGCTTTGGCTGTGGCGCCTATGGGTGTAATTGTAATTGTGGGGCTGGGTTGTGTGGGGCTGAATGTGTGTTTTGCTAGTGGGGTGTCCTTGTTGAAACACACCAGGCACACACGCATACACAAATGCATGGACGCACAAACGCACTCGCACACAAAATTGCACACAAACCGTAGGGCCAGGCTAGAGAAGGGTAAAAACAACAGCCTGCTACATTAGTGTACTAATTTCCATTATTTTGCAATTAAAAATTATCACATTTTATGTTTTAAAATTGAGTGTGTTTTGAAATAATTAAAGTTTGTGTAGTCGCATGTCTGTGTGTGTGTGTCTGTGTTAATGCGTGCCACACATTAATCTGGCCAATATGTGTTTGTAATTGTAGAGTGGAGTTCTAAAGGGGACGTACCATCAGTACTGACACACTGACCTAGTTACATGTATCCTCCCGCTGGGTTCAGTGTCTGACACCGCGCCATTCGGACCCGAGCAGAATACTCATTTGAACATTCCATGCTGAGCACCCACACTCATTGATGCTGAATCCCACGAACTCTCTCCCTTTAGTTTTTATGGGTTATCTTCATCCTTCTCATTCATTACTTACCTGTAACCTCCAGATCAGAACTCATCTATCGAGACCAATGGAGCAACACTATGATGTGTTAATCGCAACGTATGTATGTTTGTGTGTGTATGTGTGTGTTTGTCGGTGTGTGTGTGTGTGTGTGTGTGTGTGTGTGTGTGGGTGCGTGTGCATTCGCATTTGTGTGATTATATGAATGCAGAGCAGGGGTTTGTGTAAATTAACACCAGATGTGAATTGCCCCCTGAGAGAGACACGCACGCACGCACGCACGCACGCACGCACGCACGCACGCACGCACACACTCATCACACATATGTTTACATACAAGCTCGACATAACCAAAACATGGTCATGATGAATACATCTTTCAGGGACTAATTTGATCAAATCTTTTTATGCCCCTCCATCAACTCTACCTTCCGCTCTCCTACTGAAAACGTTTAATGTCTCCAAAAACATTGCATAATCATGAGTGTTTTCTTCATGTGTGAGTGTCTGGTTCAACAATCTTTTCATCTCATGAATGAAAATATTATTTTGGTATTGAAATTTAATGATAAATCATGCATATTGTAATTCTAATGCATATGCCAATTGCGTGTCATGTCAGCGACTGTAAGTATGGGGAGAAAATAATAGGAAATTGGGGGGAAAAAATGAAGTGGTGGAAAAAAAGGGTTGGTAGTCCAGGAGAAGGCGGAGTAAGATCGAAAATGGACTGAGGAAGGATGTGACATGGAGGATGTGGAAATCCCCCCCCCCCCCGACTGATACCTCTACTGGAGCGAGTACGATGAATGAGGAAGGAGAGTCCATTGTTGTTAAGTCTCTAAGGCATGAGTGTGTGTCAGTTTATACACCATATTAGAACGGAGTGTCTTTCGCCAATCCTTCTGCCAAATTCAGTCTGCCAGCCCCACTCTGCCTCTCCTTTTCCTTTTGACGCGAGCGCTGTGTATTTTGACACTGCTGTTAACACGTACTCCTATGAAAAAACAGAACCATTTCACAACACGCATGGTTGTGCCCTCCCGTTGAAGTCCGAGCCCCCTTTGCTTTCGAACTACATGTGAGCTCATCCTCTCTGATGCATGGCCCCCAGCCTAGGTGGTGGGCCCTGGTCTCAGCTGAATAGCAGCTGCTGAGAGGTAACACTGATTCTTCGAGCCTCATTAAGGTGACACAACAGCAGGCTTGTTAACTTTAAATGTCTCAGTGTGTTGTTGATCAAAAATGATGTATGCAAGCACACACCTGAATGCAATTGCATAGGTTTCTGTGAATGTGTGCGTGTGTGTGTGTGTGTACATAACAGTGTGTTATATTGTGTGTGTGTGTGTGTGTGTGCGTGCGCGTGTGTGTGTGTGTGTGTGTGTGTGTGTGTGTGTGTGTGTGTGTGTGTGTGTGTGTGTGTGTGTGTGTGTGTGTGTGTGTGTGTGTGTGTGTGTGTGTGAATCTGCATGTTTGTTTGCCAGCGTAATATCCATTAATTTGTTTAACGCCAAGCTTTGCCCCTGCAGCGGTGGAGTTGTTTAATCGCAAGTTAGTCATGTTATGGGTGAAGTTAGGTTAAGTTAAGTGCTGGGCTGGGAGGTCATCGTGGACATGAAGCTGGACCAGGTCTAGGCACTAGGCATTGCCGAACAATACATCTTACAGCTTGAGCACATGAATCAACACTGCGTCACAGTTCACGCAGCTAGATGTCATGGCCTACCACTGCGTTTTACAGCTGGGTGTCATCGCCCAACACTGCATCCCACAGCTGGAGGACAGTCAGTACGTTTACATGACACTCGAGAAATCCTAATTATTGGGTTAGTCCGAACTATGGATTTTTAAGATCCATAATTGGATAACCTGGACATGGCCAAACACTACGTCACACAACTGGAGTACATGACCCAACATTGCGACACCCAGCTGGATGTCATGGCCTAACACTCCATCACTTAGCTGGTTGACATGGGCTAGCACTGTGTCGTACAGCTGGAGGACATGGCCCAACACTGCATCCCACAGGTGGAGGACACTGTCACACAAACACTGCCTCACACAGCTTGAGGACAAGGCCCAACATTGCGTCACATATCTGCATCAAACCGCTGTAGGATTTGGCCAAATACAGCGTCCTACAGTTGTAGGACATGGTCCAACACTGCGTCACATAGCTGGCGAACCTGGCCCAACACTGCATCACCCAGCTGGAGGACATTGCACAACACTGCGTCTTACAGCTGGAGGGCCTGGTCCAACACTGCGTGATCCAGCTGGAGGACATGGCCCAACACTGCGTGATCCAGCTGGAGGACATGGCCCAACACTGCTTCACACAGCTGGATGGGGTCCTCTGTCTCAAGCAGGGTGGAGAAGATGGCTCAACATAAGGTGACCCCCTACCATCCTTTGAAAAAAACAATCACAAAAAAGGAAAATTAATCAATGAATAAACCTATTTTTCAATCCCTCTATCTATTTTTTGCAAGTGTGTTGTGTCTGCAGTAGACCAAACCAGACACCCTCCCTAACTGAAACCTACTGGCAAATCTCAAGTCTCTGAGATAACAGGCATTGTGACATCAACTGAATGTCGGGTTTACACTACCAGAGATTAACATTGTAAATGCAGTGCCTGGTTTGTATTTTGACTGTAGTTTAACAAAATGTTTACATTTACACCTTCTTGAACATACATGTATCTATGATGAAACAAACCATGAAAGATTACCTTGACCAACAGTATCAATAACCCAAACACACACGCATGCACGCACGCACGCACGCACGCACACACACACACACACACCAGTCTTTCACTCCTTTCAATCATCTTACCTGGTGTACCCTGGTGAGTGTGTCGTGGGAGCTGCAGAAACACGTCACCAGGATGTGCGTCATTCATCTTCAGCAGTGCCAGGAGGAGCTGGTCTCCACCATCAGCCAGCGTCTGCTCGTCACTAGGGTGGTGCTCCTACTGGATGAGCAAGACTGCTCCAAATGCGCCGCTTTATATAGGCCAATTCTTGTGAAATCATCTCCAACATGTTTGGAACTGTTTCCATGACGCTTGAGTTTTTTATTTTTCTTCTTAGTAGTAGTAGTAGTTTGATATTAATATTTTTAATACATTTAAATGTGCATAATCAGCTCTAAGACATTGTAATCTTTATTTTCTATCAGTCTGACTAGGGCCAGGTTAGGCCCTAGTCAGGGCCAGGTTAGTATCTGGTATCTGGAAGCAGAGCTGCTACAGCTGACCCAAGCCATATCCGACACCAACTGCATCTGGGCTCCGCTAGGCCTCCACAAGATTCAGCACCTGCAGCAGCTGATCCAAGACCTCAAGCCAACCTTGCACCTAGATCTAGCAGAACCAGTGGAAAGCCCACTCACAAGGAAGGATGAGAAATGCCAGTCAGGAGGAGAAGACCGAGATCCTCACAAAGTTGCAGGAGCCGCAGAAGTCCTTGCACAGATGAGAATACAGGAAACAGAAAAGGCTCTTGTAGCCGAGGAACTACTTTACAACTGGAAGGCCTGCCTGTTCGCCATGGCTCCAGAAGGCTAATATATAGTCATCAGCATCCTGACATGAATCTCATGAAAAGATGCTGATTCTAGAGTTTCCGCTGCCATAAATATCAGCAGAGAATCAAACATGCGCTTGAAAATGAGAACCTTCCCTTCAGAAGATACGGCCGGTGCCCACTTTGAATAAAGTAGCCCACTGCTACTTTAAGCAACTCAATACACATCTCCAACAATATAATATAAGTCTAGCACTTTGAAAAAATAAACAAGAAAGAATCCAGCAGGGTTTCCTGGCGGAAAAGAAGTATGCCTCCTAGGGGTGTGACGAGATTACACTCGACGATATTACCCGTCGCGTTAAAAATCGGCCTCGCGAGTTTTGTGAGCTATCCAAACTTCTATTTGTGGCCTGTAGGGGCAGTAATGCGCCTTTGCTACGTCAAGGCTGCCAGAACCTAACGAAGGAAAAGAAGAAGAGGAGGAGGAGAAGGAGGGGAAGCGGGGGAAGCAGCCATAGGCAGCCAGAATGACGTCGGAAAATACCCGTATTACCGTGGAAGATGCCCGCGCCACTTTTAAATGATTTGTTTGGCAGCATTTTGGGTACCCGGCGGAAATGATGAATGGCTTAGAGTGACTGATAAGACACGGACAATACCAAGTTGTCAGTGACATACTTGGTCGGACTCTGTTTGCACTATTTGCACTCTGTATTGATGGAGTAGAACTTTGATTTGGTTTTGCACATAATATTGTTTGCACTTGAAAAAAAAGAGAATTATTTAATTTTATTTTACTTCAACTTTTATACATTTTTGTTTTAGTTTCAATTTCATGAATGTTAAGAGTTATAATAAAACATTTTAAAATGCATGTGCAATTCGGTTAAATAAAAGTCTGTTGGTCCAGTCATATATTTTGTCATTGTAGTTTTCTTAAAATCTCGTCTCGTCTCGTTCTCGTGAATCGAATATCGTGTCTCGTCTCGTCTCGCACTCGCAAGGCCCTGAAGGAGCTCAAGGAATCAGTTCAGTGGCTTGGACAATAAAGGTCATTGGGCAAAAACAGGAGGTTTTTGATTTGCTAAGCGATCACAAAAGCACCTCAAAAGGAAATGGTAAAAAATAGCTAAATACGTTTGCAGTGGCTGAGCCAAGAGTGCAAGTGACCACAATTATTTCTGCAGGAAGGCATTGGCCAGTGGGAATAGAAGAAAGAGAAAGTCTGCAACCTTGCTTATGCTAGTTCTGTGTTTATTTAGCAAACACAAATGAACACAAAACATCAATGGAAAAGGTATGATGGATTGAACAAAGAGCTGTTTTTACTGTTTTTTTTGTATTTATTCAATAATTGTTATAATTTATTATATTATTGACCTTTTGTCAATGATAAAACCTATGTACCATGGGCTTTCCCTCCACAATGGTTTCACTTTGCATGCAGACGCACTGATGTACAACCTCAGATGTCATCATATTTTGTGGAAATTACAGATTTTTGTTGGTAGTATGTTCGTAGTTTGGCCTTAGAAACCTGGTGGCTTTTTAAATTATAAATTACGATAAATCGATTCTTATCAATTTAATAACCACAGAGGGCTAGTGCTGGTACAGGGGTAGATGAGAATAAGGAATCCTAAAATGTTTCCAAGAAAATGGCAATACGTGTCTCTTAACACACGCACGCACGCACACACACACACACACACACACACACACACACACACACACACACACACACACACACACACACACACACACACACACACACAAACACACACGCATACATGGTGCAACAACAGCCTCAAAACAAAGCATGTGACCCAGGGAAAGTGTCCAAGCTTCTTGATAATTTCCCCATCTTCTACACATAGGGCTCTGGTTACAGTAGGGGGCAAAGGGAAAGCTGTGTAACTGGGTGCCGAAGGATAGCTGTGTGACTGAGGACTAGGGGAGAACTGTTTGACTTGGGGCCGGAGGAGAGCTTTGTAACTGGGGGGGCGGTGAAAGGTGTTTCATTGAGTCTTGAAGAGTTTGGTTTCTGACTCTTTCAAGCTGGGCTTGGCAGGAGTGAGAGAGACGAGCGGGGGATGTGGACAGTGATAGTCCAGCCAGGGAGTTGGGGATCCTGTTCTTATTTTCTCTGTGACAACAGGAAGGAGATGTGACCGTGGGGAGAGCTGGGATCAGAGAGGAAAGTAACACACTCAGCACTTTTGTGGGGGGTATCAATGCGGAGCTTTTGGCCCTGCGTTCTCTTTTCTCCCTGCGGGTGTTAAGTAGATCAAGGCTAGACTTCCTCTGTCCATGCCCCCTTGATAGGCTTCACACCACGCTGCTCTCTACTGTTTTAACTCTACCCTTGCCCATCTTCCCTGAGGGTGTGTGGGAGAGTGTGTGTGTGTGTGTGTGTTGCAACATCCAGATATAGGCCACTGGGTACCACTGTCTGACGCCCCTCTCTGTCACACACACACACACACACACACACACACACACACACACACACACACACACACACACACACACACACACACACACACACACACACACACACACACACAGAAACAAACCAAACAGGCCTGTTGAATGCTCCATCCCTTGTCCTCTTGCATGCGGTGGGCCGGTACCGCTTTTGAACAAGCTTCACTCTACATAGTGAACAATGGTTGTCAGTTTCGACTAAAGGAATGTCCTTAGAGTCATCCAACAGCAGAGCAGTAATGCCCAGTCTGAAGACATTGTTCCTGAAATAGATATGAAGGTCATTATACCATGACCCCACAGGCTCTCAAATAACCCAGTCTTTGTTGGCGGTTGTGTTGATTGTTAGCGGTGAAGTCATTTATATAGGTTAATCAAAACAGGGGGCTGCACTGTTTTTCCAATTAGTGTTATAGAGAGTGTGTACACTGTGTTTGTGTGGCTGAGGATTACCGTCTTTGTGTGTGTGTGAGTGTGTGTGTGTGTGTGTGTGTGTGTGTGTGTGTATGCATATTTCTTTACACTGTTATTATAATATACTCAGCCAGAGCCTTACTCACTATTTAGTTTGATCCACTATTTTAGACTCCCTTCAGTTACACTGCACAGGTCATCCCCACTGGAACTTTTTGAAGACGACCGTTTGAGTAAACACACACACACACACACACACACACACACACACACACACACAGACACACACACACACACACACACACACACACACACACACACACACACACACACACACACACACACACACACACAAACACACACACCAACACACACATGCATACACTCACACACACACAAACACACACACCAACACACACATGCATACACACTCACACACACACACACACACACACACTGGCTTGTAGGGCGGCAGGATATGGGCTCTCCAGGTCTAAAGCCTATGCTGTTTTTCTTGGCAGGAGATGCTGCAGGGCATGCTGGGGGATATTCTACAGCTGAATGCTCAAACAGTCCTGTCACTTCCCTCAATGCTTAACCTTCCTTTTTCCTCTTAATCATTTCCAAAGTGTGGAAACAGAAGAGATATAAGGAGACACAGTGGCATTATGAAGAGGAAGGAAACTGGCCAACGGGACGTAAGCGGCCGCCTAGACAGTACAATTCGCTTGGACCTGGCCCGTCCGTTGCCGGAAGCCTAACCACAGTCAGGCTGGTGTAGCTGGGCCACACAGATAACCGCTAAACCGTTGGAAACACATAAACGTCAAGGACAGACAGCAGACAGTGTCTCAGAGACATACACTGTCATTTCATTTCCTGATTTATGCTAGGAATATCTAGTGGTATGCACATATAGACCCTTCACAGTCCCTTATCTTACTACTAGAATAGTGCCAGTCGCACCTATTACTCAAGTTACTCATACACGCATGTGCCAAGCAGCCTGCAGCTCACACACACACATCCACAGCAGGCGCGAACGCATATATACACCGCAAGCACGCAGACACACCGCACACACACACACATCCGCACACACCGCACGTCAAGACAAAGGCAGCGACACATACACGGAAGCACACACACAGGCGCGCACACAGACACGCACACACGCACGCGCACTTACCGCACGTCAAGACAAAGGCAGCAACACACTCGCCGAGGTAAGACGTTATCTTTTTAAACATAACGGCTCCGCCATCGACACAAGCGCAGGTTAGAACACACATGCACGCGCACACACCGCAGCGACACTCGCCCTTCAACATAATTGCTCCGCCATCGACACACGCGCAGGTAAGAACACACACACACGCGCACACCGCAGCGACACTTGCCCAGGTAAGACGTTATGTTTTTAAGCATACGGCCAACCATCGACACACGTGCAGGTAAGAACACACACGCACGCGCACACACCGCAGCGACACTCACCCAGGTAAGACGTTATGTTTGTAAAAATAACATCTCCACCGTCAACAGACGCGCAGGTAAGAACACACACGCACGCTCACACACCACAGCGATTCTCGCCCATGGATGTTATGTTTTTAAACATAACGGCTCTGCCGTCGACAAACTCTCCCAGGTAATACGTTCTGTCTATAGATTGTAGAAATTGCGATAAAAGAAGGGAAGAGACAATTTCTCACCTCGGCAAGCAACGACAGGTCGTTCATTTTGTCATATAAAAACAGTTAAATTCAAACATTGCGCCGACTGGCATATCAACACACAAGTGACATGATCTTAAAGAGACAGTGTCCCTATAACACAACGAAAACGTCAATAACCCAGTATGGCGAATTATTTAGAGTCCACCACAAGACCAGTGGCGAACTTAGCCCTTTGGGGGCTCCAGGCGAACAGTCATTTGGGGGCCCCTGGATCTACCGGTCTTATGTACCTTATATCGCATAATATATGGCATAATGAGATGCTCCATACAAGGGATGAACAAAAGTCACTATCCTTCTTTCATGCAAATGTTAATTATCAATTTAAAAATTGAGAATAACATACAAAACAATAAGATTAGTTATGTTGACACATTACACTGACTGTTAACCTTATGTCATCATTTACCTGAGGGTTTCCAGTAGGTCACAGCAGCTATCTGCTGTGACCTACTGGAAACCACTACTGGACACCTACTGATAGCTGCTTCCAGCTATCAGTATTTTTCCTGTGCTCTTCAGACCTTTCATGGTTGATTAGATGCTGCTCACTCAGTTGTTTTTGTTTTCCAAAAAGGCAACAACAAAAGCAAAAAACACGGTCTGCACTTTCACTGTGACCAAGACCTGTTCACCCTCTCACCATTTTTCATTACTATGTAATAGTATGCTTTTGTGAATCTGCGGCCTTTGGGCCAGAGTGCTGGGTCATCCACAAGAATATGTGTGCACCTGCCCAAGACACAGCAGCTTGGGCCAGAGTGCTGGGTCATCCACAATATGTGTCTCGCAGTCATTGTTATCGTCATTGTCATCAATTTCAATAACCGAAGTGGAAGAAGGAGAGTGAGAAATATTCACTACCAGTTGTGCATCATCTCCGTCAGTTTGTTGACACACGTCATTAGCATCGCTGCTGGCTGAGCCAGAGCCACTTGGAATGAAAGGAGCAGTAACGTGACAGCTAACGACGTTGACGGCTGCTCATGATCCTCCGACGGTCCCGCTGACACTGCGGTGGCTGTAAAAAAGCTGGATAGCTTTGGTAGCTTTGAAAGAAAGTCCTGCCTTTGGTCTTTCTTCTTCTTTTTATATGACCCGCTTTCGTACGATCGCTTCATGTTTCACTCGATTTATGTCTCACTCGATTTCTCTCTCTCTCTCTCTTACCGCTTACTGTTTTGAATTTGACTTCATTGAGCGCACTACATGGAATAGTCCATGTAGTGCAGACTGAAGGGGGGTGCACACGGAAAGATCGTCAAAACATGAGTAATTAGACATCCCGATGCTACTATTGTGAAGAGATTTTTATAAAAATTATAAATATGGGGAGAAAATATATGCATTGGGGCATTTTGGGGGCCCCAAAAACCTTCTATGGGGCCCGGGGCTCCAGGCAAATGCCTGGTTTGCCTAATAGTACGGCCCGCCACTGCACAAGACTACACTTTGTTGCTCAAATGTAATATTACAGTGCTCCCTGAGCCACCCGAAATGTCTTGCGATATTGATATCCTCCTTCCCCCCTGCGGACGGTTTCAGTTGTTGTTTTTTCTTGTGTTTTGTGTGTATGCTATGTGTGACTGTAGGCTTCTGCTGCCTGTCTTGGCCAGGACACCGGAAGAGATCTCAATGATGATTATTTTTTTCAACTAACCAATAATAGTTGCCTTGCAATTTAAAATGTCAATGCACTTTCTGCATTTCAATTGTGTTATTAGTTCACTTAATTTGGCGTATCTACTGCACCTTCAACATATTCCGAGGGTGTTTAAAGTGTTGTTTAAGTGTTATTGAAGTTTACACAAATCATACCAACTCCATATTTTAAGCGTACTATTTTAAGCTATTTGAGGCATTTAGATAATATTTAGATAATATTTGAAGTGCATTGAAGTAGGCCTACTTGTGTTATTATTTCGCTTAATTTGGCATATCAAGAGCACCTCGAACATATTCCAAGTGTGTTTAAAGTGTTGTTAGGCATTATTTAAGTGTATGTGAAATATATAGATACTATATCCTAAGTGTTATGGTACATTGAATTTGATCTCCTTACGTTTCACTTGAATATGGTGCTTCTACATCAGAAATGTCTTTTAGGTGTTATAATCCCATTGAGATTCAGTATCTCTTTTACAAAGGAGTTCTGGCCAAGACAGCAGCATATAGTTCCACATAAAATATACATAAAAACAGCATAAAACAGAATAAGACAATTGGCAATTTAACATCATCCCAACATGATCACCAGCAATGTTCAATATTAGCACATGCGCATTTAGTACTCAAATAGTCCTTTATCCTAGTTTTAAAGTGTTTCAATATTGGAATTCAGTCTAATTTTAGATGACTCTGTGGTTTATACCAGGATGTGGGTGCAACAACTTTAAAGGCACTCTCACCGAAGACACATCGCGTTCGGGGAATATCATACATGATTTGCCAATATGATTGAAGATTACAATTCCTGGTGGTGACTTTAGGAGTCAGGAGAAAACATATGTAAGAAGGCCGTTCAAATAATGTGGGTTTATAAAGAAAAATAAGCCAATGCTCCAACCTACGATTGTGCAAAGAAAGATTTTTTTACAAATCTTAGTGCTGCATGGTATACTGAATTCAGCATTTTCAGAGAAGACTGATTGGCATGCATGCATAAAATCACCATAATCCAGTATTGACAGAAAAGTTGCTTGGATAAGTCTTTTTCTCAAACTAAAAGGGGAACAGCATTTGTTTCTATAATAAAAACCCAACTTTAATGTAAGTTTTTTGTAAGACACTCAATGTGATGTTTAAAGGACAAATTTTCTTCTAAGAAGAAACCAAGATATTTGTAGACTGGAACTCGTTCAATTACTCTCTTATCTAGTGTAACAATCTGACAAACATTGTCTCTTTTCCTTGATTTTGAGAAGCACATAATTTTACTTTTGTCAGAGTTTAGTACAAGTCTCAATTTGTGGAGATTCTCCTGAATAGTATTAAAAGCAGATCGCAGTTATTCTGTGGCACTTGCCAAGGATGAGGCAGAGCAATACAAAACGGTGTCATCCTCATAAAAATGACACTTTGCTTTTGTTACATTGTGACACAAGTCATTTATATAAATAGTAAATAAAATGGGACCCACAATGGACCCCTGGGGGACACCATTTTGGATAAGTAAGGAGTTTGAGGTCGCAGAATCAACCTGAACACTTTGTGTTCGGCCCCTCAAGTTGTTGGCAAACCATTTGACAGCTTTTAAAGACATTCTAATATCCACCAATCTCTGAGACAGGACTGAGTGTTCAACTGTGTCAACGCCTTTGACAGATCCAAGAATAGTGCAGCACAATATTCTTTCGAATCAATTGCATATATGAAATCATTTAACACTTTCATAGTGGCAAGGACAGCGCTGTGTTTTCTTACAAAAACCTGACTGCAAATCATTTAAGATGTTATTTGTTGCTAAATAATATTTCAACTGGACACTTATAAGCCCTTCTAAAACAGATAGTTTAGATATTGGCCGATAATTATTTGGATTTGATCGGTCTCCAACCTTTAATAACGGAGTGACATATGCAGATTTCCATACGCTAGGTACTACTCCAGTTTCAATTGTCAGGTTGAAAATGTGTTTCAAAGGTACTGCAATATGTTCAGCAGCAATTTTTTAAAAGTATGGATCAAACCCATCAGGACCAGAGGATTTCTTGGCATTTAACTTTAGAAGAGCATCATTTACCTCCTATGTTGTAATAGGGGCAAAATCTAAATCGAAAGGGGCATTATTCCCAGACCAAGGGTAATCCTCTCGTCTCATCTGCTGTTTTGTTGCATGCTCTGAAAACCACGGATTATTACGCCCTTTAATCTTATATTTCCTAAGAGGAGCATGCTTGTTTATAATGTCCAAAAATAATGATTTAAAATATTGCAATTCTAACTCGGGCTCCGGGATCAAGTTTACCCTGGTCCAGTCAGAAAGATTAAGATCTTTTAAGAAAGCTTGTTCACAGAATGACTTACTTACTATAATACACGGTTTACATTTAGACAACCTAGTATCTCTCACACCAGCAATAACCAGTGTTGTGCCCGAACGCGTTCATTAAACAATAGTTCATGAACACGTTCATATTTTGGGGCGAACGTGAACTGAACATATTACTGCCTGATTAACGTTACTGTGAACTTGTTCATTCTGGTGCCTGTGAACGGGACTATAGCTTAGTTTAATTTCGTTCAATATGGCGGTTATTTTTTTATCAACACGGCGGATGCGTGCGCAGAACGCCGTGTTGTTTGACCGGTTGCCATGGTAATCTCTGTGTGGTTAATTTGCAGTTGCGGTGAGTTCAGTTTACTGTTACATTAAACTGTAATCAGAAAATGCGGTTATATGCTATAGACATTTTCTCGTTAATGAGTGTGCCTTGAGCAATAACATATTAAAAATTAAGCTGAATTATGACACAGCGACCAAAATCTTTTCCAGAAGACCTGGAATTTTACTATTTCCTTATAGTCCACAATCATGCATCAACATTTTAAATGTTTTCTTGGTTGTTATATTTGCAACATGGGTTTACAAATTATAACTACATATGTTGTCACGCCACGCCTCTTTCACCCTCGCAGCTGGGCTGAATCAGGTGATTAGTGGAGCCTTTAAGTTAGCTGAACACTGTTCACCTGTTGCCAGATTGTACTGTCACGCTCTACTGAAGAGACTGGCAGATTTGAACCCAAAAGCAGTACTCAGAGACAAGCAAATACAATGATGTTCAGTTTTTACTTCGTCAAGCAACAGGGACGGGGCGGAGAACGTAGTCGGGGACAGGCAGGATCGGGAAACTGGGACAGGAGACAGGCGAACGAGGATCCAGAGGGACGAGGCGGGGAATGTAGTCGGGGACAGGCAGGATCGGGAAGCCGGGTAAGAAGACAGGCGAACGAGGATCCAGAGGGACGAGGTGGGGAACGTAGTCGGGGACAAGCCGGATCGGGAAACCGGGACGGAAGACAGGCGAACAAGGATCCAGGAGGACGAGGCGGGGAACGTAGTCGGGAACAGGCAGGATCGGGAAACCGGGAACAGGAGACAGGCGAATTGCTGGAGAGACTTGCATGAACCAAACAGCGAAGACAATCTGGCAACAGGTGAATAGTGTTCAGCTAACTTAAAGGCTCCACTGCAGCCCAGCTGCGAGGGTGAAAGAGGCGTGGCGTGACATATGTCCCATCTTAAAATACCATTTTCAGAAAGTCATTCAAAAACATATTTGCACTCTGAGAAATGTAAAAAACGAGAATATATGAGAATGTGGGAACCATCATGTTTAAATTTATGAAACGTTTGGAGGAATCTCGGAATGGTATCATTGTGGTTCTTGTAAATCAAACTCTGAGCTGTGCTCGCTATACCTCCAGCCTGAGGGTGCACTGGCTGAAATGTTTGTATATTAACTGACTTTTTATATTTTTGTATTGTATTTGTATTGTACTTGTGCTATTTATTAGTGGTGCAACGGTTCACGGGTTTCCCGTGATCCGTACGGATCAACCATCACGGTTCGGGACGCAAGTGATCCGCGGATCGGCTGATAAAAAAAAAATGTTGTGCGTTGACGTGATCAGCGCATGTTTAGAGGACAATTCCGGTATTAACAACATCATCAAGTATCGTAGCGAAATACAGTTTCTGTTGTGTTTTATTTGGCGTTCCGTAAATCCCATTGAACGCAAACCGGAACCGGAACCGGACGTGTTTAGGTTTGGTTGTAGTCTTTTCGCTCGGTTCGCCGTATCAACAGTAGGGCTAGAACCAAGCGAAAAGACTACAACCAACCCCCCTTGCAATGAGCAATGAGTCTCCCAACCGAAATCAATGGATTTACAAAATGCCAAATAAAACACCACAGAAACTGTATTTCGCTACCAAACTAAAAAAAAAAGAAGATAAGGATGTCTGCATTGCCTTGGGAGAGTGTAGACTCTAAACTCTCCCCAGGAAATGCAGACATCCTGAATTGTAAATCCAGGGTTAGGGATTATTTACTATCCTATCCATGTTAAAAAGAAGAAGGAATAATGCCTCAGATTGCACATTTTTTAAATATTGACCATGCTTAAAGGAAGCAGGATTATTAACTAATTTGTCACTTTATTTTGTTTTTACACAGTTGAAGATTTTATTTAAAGTCACATTTGTCTTGTTATCTTCATTGTTGTTGTTGATCCGAAAATGATCCGACCCGTGACTCAAAAACCGTGACCAGATCCGAACCGTGAGCTTTGTGATCCGTTGCACCCCTACTATTTATGGACTTGAGTCTGAAATAAAGTTTTCATCATCATCATCATCATCATCCAAATCAATATCTTTAAGACATGTACAACTTTGCAAAACCAAGTGAAGGCGATGCCTACAGCTAGGCCACTTGCAACAATATTTTCTTTCTGTAACTAATTTAAAGGGAAACTTCACCCATTTCCATTAAGCTTTTTATCATTAGAAACCCACTCATATTTTTGAATGGTCGTGCATCATTCCCTTTTCCCATTTTCTGGAGAGACTGGAGAGATCCGTATCGATCTCCAACACACGATGACGCAATTTGACAATTTTTGCATAGAAGTAAATAGGAAGTGTAAGAGGGGAGGATTCTCGTAAGACTACAAGCACTATTCCCACCCCCCTATAGGGGGTGGGACCCACTGACACTACAGAACTATTAGAGCAGTGCCAGTGGGTGGGACTTCACCAGCAGAAACTGACATCCACAGCGTCTGAAGCTAAGCTAACAGAGGCTGTTGATAAAACTGAAGTACAATGGCGGAAGGTACTGGATCTTCACTAGAAATGTTGTGTGAAATGATTTTCTAGCAGTCTTGCGGTATCAGCTTGGTAGATGGAACAGCGAGGTGTCCGATAGGCAGAGATCTAGATCAGCGGGAGTGGCCAGCGAAGCTGTGCGTCGTGGTGCATGGTGGGAGTTGTTGTCTTCAATCCACAAGCGCCAAAATGTCACTTTCTGCCTTTTCTCGGTCAAGACGGCACCAAATTAGAATTTTATTTTATTATTCGACTACGCATAGGACCCAATTTCAATACATATTCATGCCTCCACCGGTGAAATGCTCCTTTAAGAGAGCCCTGAATAGGGGTCACCCACTTTTCCTTCGACCACAGTCGCGGAAGAGCACATTTTTTCAAACATCTCGAAGAACAGCTCACAATTATCAGGATCAAACTTGGGGACAAAAGAGAAACATTTACTCATGTCATAAGTTTCTCACTGTTCCTGACATCTGCGATCTACAGAAAGCTTAGCTTTCTCAAAGTCCAGTTTCATGCTCTAATGCCGTCGCTCCCTATCTCTCTCCCCCAGTCTATCCTGCCGTTCTCTCTCCTCGGCATTACAGCCGACCAGAATAGCGCGTACAAGGGCTGGTTTTTTTTTCATCCTCTGGTGTCTCCAACTCGAGATACTCAATCAGGTTCCATAACCAGAGTTTATCCATCTTAGCCAACCGTGGCCTTGTCACATCAATGTCCAAAAACTGTTCCGGATCAAACTCCATTTCCCAAAACAACCAGTACCAAAAAAAAACACAAACGAAGTTAACTCGCCGACCGCTACTGCCCCAGTAGCCTGCATGCCTAGCTGATACCGCATGGGCCAAATACTCAAGCCGAATCAGCCTCGGTTAGCATTACACAGCTAGAACCTGCTCCCTGCTCCATCCCGGATGAGCCCGCAATTGTTACGTGCTGACTTACCGCGCTCGTTATCCCTCTGGGTAGTCAGCCCGTAACCTAACATCTGTCCCTGCGTGGTTCGATGAACTTTTAGTATGTTCCTAAACTTCCCCTGGGTCAGTGCAACCATACCTATCTAGGGGGTAAGGTGAGAGATACTCACCCAACGTCCACAGCCACCGCATGCAAACAGCGCTCTCTCTCCCTCACACTGCTCCTTGTCCCAGTCGGGTGGGCAGGGGTCAGTCCTGCTGACCAGCCTGCGCCTTAAGTCTCATCGTTTAATTCACCGTGTATATATGTCCGAAAAGGGTTCTCTCATAAAAGAGTCGCCGAGCAGCGTGTTTCCACAAAGTTCACTGACTCCGAATGTCACCTGCTGAACTCCCGCAGCGCCAGCTGTTGTTGCTTATGGTTAATGCTTAATGAGCCCTCAACACCGCCCCCTCTGTGTGACGTAAGTACTGACCTTAACCCTAAGCACTCGCTACCCTACTGTTACACCATGGACCATGTGCCCGGCCTATCTCGTGGTGCGCAGCTGTGTCTCCTTTGGCCCACAGAACAGCAACATGTGTCGGCAGGAATGGATTGTACAATATGCACTACAAAACAAGTAACTCCTCTTCATCCTGAAGATGATTGACAGGGGTTGCGTTGCGGGTATTGTGCTAGTCACTGAAGTGATAAAAACAAGTTATTATACTTTGCAGATGCGCAGTTCAGCGATTACAACATTTGTGATAGATTTATCGCATCGCACATGTGTGGGCTGTTGCATTCGTTTTACTATCCAAACTTGAACAATGTATTCGAAAATGCTCACGGTGTGCTCAGATGATGGATGGTCACGAAGGGAAGGGTGATGAGGATGTGGTTATGATGATAGTAGATTTCAAAGGACTGGTGTTAATATGCACTATTCCACACAATCCATCCAAGTCTATGAGCCTTTATTTGTCTGCTACTTGAGATACAATAATGCTCTGACAGTTTTACAATACAGTGAAGTCGCTGTACAAGCCAGGTTTCCCTGACTGAACTCATGTTTCATTACAATTTATTGTCAGGTTGTAGCAGATCATTTTCTCCAAAGTGATAGTACATTGAGATACATGTCATGAAAGAGGCAGTCATGGGGTTATGGCACCTCGCTCAAGGATGCCTACAGCTAGACTACGGTTGTGGGAATCAGACCCAGAACCTTTTAACTGGGATTTTCAGATGGGGACGTCAGGGACGATGGGGAGGTGGGAGATGGGGGGGATATGATAGACGGTGGGGACGTGAGAGATGGTTGGGACGTGAGAGACAGCGAGGACGTGGGAGATGATGGGGAAATGGGAGACGGTGGGGACGTGAGAGACGGTGGGGATGTGAGAGATGGCGGAGAGTTTGGGGATGTGGGAGAGGGTTGGGACGTGGGAGACGGTGGAGACGCTGGAGATGATGCGGAGCGTCATCTCCCACGATGCTGGGGGACGTGGGAGAATGGAGACGTGAGAGAGTATGGGGACGTGGGAGACGGCGGGGACGTGAAAGAAGGTGGGGACGTGGGTGATGATGGGGACGTGGGAGATGCTGGGGACGTGAGAGAGTGCGGGGACGTGGGAGAAGGTGGGGATGTGAGAGACTGTGGAGAGTATGGAATGTGGGAGACTATTGGGACGTGAGAGACGATTGGGATGTGAGAGACGATGGGGATGTAGGAGACGGTGGTTACGTGAGAGACGGTGGGGACGTGAGAGACTGGGAGAAATTCTTCAGCAGATGATCAAGGTTTGAATCACTTACCACAGCTCTTGATATAACTGCAGGGGTCCAAATGAAGGCCAAAGTCCCCACACAAAGAACGAGGCGGGAAGCGTTTGAAGTAGTAAGCAGGTTTTTTTTTTTTATGATAAAAAAACATTGTTGGCTTCAATGAAATGTGTTAAGGGCAAAGCATCTATTTCTTCCATCTCCCTGAACTAATTGTTTCAAAATTCATTGACTGTGTTCCAATGAACTAAGCCGAAACTGTCGCGATTGCTCTATGATTTGCTCCCCAGACATTGGTTCTTAGACAGGTGAGGGGCGTGGCGAGCTGAGCGGGGCACCGCAACGTGGGACACCTGGACTTCATCAACTAATCACACGCCTTCTTAAGCCTGGCGGGGACTTCTCGTCGGCGCCAGATTATTCCGTCTCATTCGGTATTTTGGCTGACGTGTATACATTGATTCCCTAACCTAATCCTTTGATTCCTAACGTCGTGTTATCCTTTCATTCGTTCCTCGCCAGTGGATGATCCCCGGACTGCAACACTCTCCGGTGCCTCCGCCAGCTACGCCCACCCGCTCCTGTCTTCGCCTTGCACGCTGGTTATCTCTTGAGTTATTCTTTACTGACAATAAACCGTGGATTGTTCGTACTGATTCTGTCTCTGCATCCTGGGTCCTAACCAACCTTTCGCCAACCGTAACAGAAACAGCACAGATGCAGCAAAAACTATGTTATTGTAAAACTTACAATAACATATCGCTCCGCATCCATGTCAGAAAGGAATCGACACATCCTTTTATAGTACATCTTGTAACATATCTGAATTTGTGGCTCAGTGTGAATTTTGTACGACGACAGTGTTTTCAAAAATGTTTTGCATGTGTGTCTGTGTGTGTGCACACTCCTCTGAGAGTGCGGCCCGGTGTGCACCAAGAGTGAGTGCATCTGAAGCGGCTGGGTGCAGGAGAGCTGTCCTAATGACTAACAGATCAGCGTAGCTCGTGGCCATCGAGAAAATGTTTATTTTGATGGATGAGCCAAGAGCGGCCAACTGGTTTGAGTTGGAAACAATATAGGAGATTCAGACCATCTGGATTTGATTTACCTCCACCCTCCACTCCCTCTCCATCTTCCCGTCCTTCTTTATCTCCCTTGTTGATTCTCTCTTCCCCCCCCCCCTCTCTCTCTCTCTCTCTCTCTCTCTTAATTTCCTGGCAATCTTACACACACTCTGTCTTTCTTTCTCAGACACACCAACACACACACACACACACACACACACACACACACACACACACACACACACACACACACACACACACACACACACACACACACACACACACACACACACACACACACACACACACACACACACACACACAAGCACCCCCCCACAAGCACCTATATATCTCACTGCCAACTGCTCCCATGACCTTTCTGTCTCTCACTCTGACTCCTCTGTGAACCCCCTGGTGATTAGAGCTGATAAAAAACAAATAAATGATTCAGAGGAAAGTAATCCTGTTTTATTGTTCAATATTAATAAAACAATTTTTGTAATCCTTCAACGATTGACCCTTCTGCCCTTTTGTACACAATGTGGAATGGAGGTGGTTATTAGCCCCGCGAGAGGCACCCATCGTGGACATGTAACTCTAGCTCAGAGCTAATGAAAGGCTAGGATACAATAATATGTATTCAATCCTCCCATCCTCTGCTTGCTTTATAAGCTAAACAACAGTGTGCAGTGGCACAGCATGGATCTAAATACATAGCTCTGTGCATGTGTGTTTGTGCGTATGAGTTTTTGTGTGTGTGCGTTTGTGTCTTTGTGTGTGTGTCAGTGTGTTTCTGTGTGTTTGTGTGTTTGTGTGTGTGTGTGTGTGTGTGTGTGTGTGTGTGTGTGTGTGTGTGTGTGTGTGTGTGTGTGTGTGTTTTTGTATACTGTTTGTATCCTTGCTGTACCATTATAGAAATATCCGCGAAAGAGGGCATGTGCAAGCTAGATGACTGACGGCTGGGAGCACTCTGTCAATCTCTCTGCATGGCTCCGCCCTCCCCAGAGCACTCGGTGAGGACAGTGGGTGTCTGGTCAACCCGGTACCTCTCCCTATTCAGCAGGCAGGCTGTTGCCCCGGCTCTTCTCCCTCTGTGGTCAGTCTGTGGTCAATGGCCTCCACACACAGGAAACAAGTGGGAGAAAACCCCAATTTATGGTTTCATACACACACACACACACACACACACACACACACACACACACACACACACACACACACACACACACACACACACACACACACACACACACACACACACACAGAGACACAGACACAGACACAGACACAGACACAGACACGCACACAAGCCCACAATCTAACACACATTTATGTACAAGACAAGAAATAATGTCTTCTCTGCTGCAAAATCTCAGACTGGCCTGGCTTGATGCAAACAAATTGAGTGGACAAGTTAACAAGTTGGACCTGCATCTGTGTGTTTGTGTGTGTGTGAGTTTAGTGAGTGTGTGGGTGTCTGTGTGTGTGCGTGCGTGTAAGTGTGTGTTTATATATGATTCTATTTGAGTTATTTAGTCTTGTTTTAACCCAGGCCAACTGTTCACATTACCTTGACAAAGGGTAATACCATGTTTTATTGTAGCTTTTTTCTTTTGTGCCTTAGAAAATATGTACCTATTTTCTAATTGAATTACATCTCAAGTCACAGTCAAGATAGAGTGGAGTCAAATAGCCCCTGGGTATCTATTAATAATACAAACACATACACACAAACACACGCAAACACATGCCCAAAGACCCACACACACATGCAAACACACACACACACAGAAACACACACACATACACACACAATGCCATGTATGTCAATGTAAACCATCTGTTTGAAATTAGGTGAGCTGAAACATTATATGAAAAGGAACTATCAGGGTTAGAGAGCGGAGTGAAGGAATGCAGTATGGGTAATGACTTTGATTTTTTGATATTTACACACTCCTAAAGCTCCCCCTGTTCTACGAATTAATGTTTTAATGTATGTCTGGACACATCTTACCTTTTCAGAAAAATGACAGAAAAGGCAAACTGTTGACACAATTCATTCATTAGTGGATCATACACACACACACACACACACACATACACACATACACACAAACACACTTTCTTCATTCTATAATTGACATTAACTTATAGACTGTGGGTACCCCAGCCCATTCTGCCGGCAATTTGAATTCGCCCTGCAGAAGGGTCTGGAGAAGAGCAATACATTTCTTTCTGCTTCCGATATGTTTTTGCATGATCCAATCAGCAAGCTGGCTTTTCCCCCTGGTGTGCTATTGGCTGGTTTAACACAATTACGACAGAGAAGCGACGGCAAGCAGCCAATTGCGTACAGAGTGGTTTGAACTAGGCCCGTTGATCCCGCCTCTTCTGCTGAATAAAATGACAGCAGCCTCCCCAGAACAACGTGCAATCTACGATTGAGCTTGGTCTGGCAATAGCCAGGCAAATTAACTTAATTACATGCAAAAATGCTTTCTTTGAACACAACAGAGCTTCCATTAATCTCATTCTCTCCACTTGCAAACAAACAAGAGTTTGATCCTGATTGGATCCAGATCTCATGTGGCTCTCGTAAATCTGACAAATATCGTTGAATAACATTTGCCATTCTGTGGCTTTCAGTATGATACTAGGCAGGATATCAAAGCAGAGTCATACAATGAACAACATCTGTACTACATAGCGGTAAGCTACCCGGACATTAGACACATGAGCGAGATGGAGCTCTGTTGAATCTTTTCATCCGCTCTCTCTCATAGACCTGGATGTTCCCCATGTCAGTTCCTATGGTTTTACGCGACTTATGTGGAACACATTAATTCAAACAGTCCTTAAATCATTCCCACAAAACCGGCAAAATTGACACCACACTCGCCATAATGTGTTTGTGTGTGTGTGTGTGTGTGTGTGTGTGTGTGTGTGTGTGTGTGTGTGTGTATGTATGTCTGATTACTAATGTGTTTATATGCTAGCAAAGTCACGCGTGCTCAATTAAGCTGGTTAGCAGCTCACCTATTAAACACCAACAGTAGCTGCGGTCGGCCTATAAATGGGAGATCACCCACGATGTGCACAGCAGTAAAACCCAAGCTATTTAGATTCCACTGGAATTATGCCTTATATCAATTTGGCTCTGTTTTATAGTTCCCCATACATTATCTGGCAGAGGGAAACAAACATAAGGTATTCATTTTTTCTCATTAACCACCCTTTACAATGTTGGCTTCAATTTATATTTGTTTATGTTTATTAGCAAAGAATTATTTGTTAAAGTTCTCAAAGGGATTGTACCTCCTTTACTCATCACTGTCATTTGCTCATACACATTTTGGTGTGATTCACTTGGGCTGCTAGTGTTGTTGGGAGGTACCGGATAAAGTCTGGCTCATGATTTATATATACTACGACTGTAATGCTAACTGCATGCACATTACAGTAAAAAAAACTGGGTGGAATATGCACACATTTTAGTGCTTACTAGGGGTGCAACGGATCACAAAGCTCACGGTTCGGATCTGGTCACGGTTTTTGAGTCACGGGTCGGATCATTTTCGGATCAACAACAACAATGAAGATAACAAGACAAATGTGACTTTAAATAAAATCTTCAACTGTGTAAAAACAAAATAAAGTGACAAATTAGTTAATAATCCTGCTTCCTTTAAGCATGGTCAATATTTAAAAAATGTGCAATCTGAGGCATTATTCCTTCTTCTTTTTAACATGGATAGGATAGTAAATAATCCCTAACCCTGGATTTACAATTCAGGATGTCTGCATTTCCTGGGGAGAGTTTAGAGTCTACACTCTCCCAAGGCAATGCAGACATCCTTATCTTCTTTTTTTTTTAGTTTGGTAGCGAAATACAGTTTCTGTGGTGTTTTATTTGGCATTTTGTAAATCCATTGATTTCGGTTGGGAGACTCATTGCTCATTGCAAGGGGGGTTGGTTGTAGTCTTTTCGCTTGGTTCTAGCCCTACTGTTGATACGGCGAACCGAGCGAAAAGACTACAACCAAACCTAAACACGTCCGGTTCCGGTTCCGGTTTGCGTTCAATGGGATTTACGGAACGCCAAATAAAACACAACAGAAACTGTATTTCGCTACGATACTTGATGATGTTGTTAATACCGGAATTGTCCTCTAAACATGCGCTGATCACGTCAACGCACAACATTTTTTTTTTATCAGCCGATCCGCGGATCACTTGCGTCCCGAACCGTGATGGTTGATCCGTACGGATCACGGGAAACCCGTGAACCGTTGCACCACTAGTGCTTACCTCTACCTACATCATTAAAATGTTTTGCAAAGGTTCAGATTGCCCTGGCAGCATTTCAACTTGTTGGAAATACAGCCAGGCTCTTGGCGGCTCCCAGGGCTTTTAAAGTATTCGTGCTGTTTCTTCATTGGTTTGTCATCCACCGGCTCCAGTTATGGTTCTTAACTTAAATTCACAGGAAGGCAACACCCTTATACACGCAGACTTGAGTATAAATTGAGCAGGGCGCATCGATTGGTGACTTTGGTGGCTAATTAGGGGGTTACCAAACAAACAAGGCCACTCAGATTGGCTTTGTGGAATTATGTTGCCAGCTTGGAGGGCCTTCCAATTGAATCAATGCTTGTTTGTCATTCCTGTCGAACGAGAAAAAGTCTACAGAACAGTAGACTCAAAATCCCACATGAGCCTCTGTCAAGCTCAGACAACATACCTATCAGCAAGGGTGTCGGCTGTGATCTAAAGGGTGGAGGGAAAATTCAACAAGAGAAAAATATCTCTGAGAAATTAACCATGTCCCGGTATGTATTTCAAACTAGTTTAAAAATGGATTGATATTGAGGGTGAAGTCTGTCGGATGTGGTGTTCTGCAAATGATGAGATCAACTCTCAGCACTGTGTTAGAAAGGGGACTACACTGGACCACTGATCTCGTGTTTCTGGAAATAATTGTACTGTCCTTTGTGTCAGACCACATGCAATTGGCCAGATAACTACACAATAAGGCTACAGCATGCTAATATAACTTAGCAAGAAATCCTATCTAATCCTTTCTTTGTTTCCTCTGTTCTCCAATAAGGGACAGTAGTGGAAGCCCGGATCTGAGTGCAGAGGGGACCATCATATTGAGTTGTCCTACCATAGGAGATTCCAATCCACGCCTTTTCTCCATGCATCCAGCCAGTTCTGTAGAGCTCTCTGTAGAGTATGTCCATTTATGTCGGCGTGGAACGTCTTCTTAGTCGGTGCCCGTGTTTTGGCTCCCAGAGCACTAGCTTGCTAGCTGAAAGTTCTTGGTGTCTGTGGCAGTGACCAGCAAGATTTATTCTCCTGGATGCCACTTTGTTTGGGGCTACCACTGCCTTGGTAGCCCCTCATACAGATGCTTGTTTGTAACATGCTCGTTCTGGTGTATGTTCAGTATTACATGCAGCATTCTGGCGTAGCATCCATCCAGAGACTTCTGCAGGGTGGGCTTCAAGGTCCAGGATTCACAGCAATAAAGGAGTACAAACTCCACGGTTGTTTGGAAGAGGCTAATTTTTATGTGTCAAGGGAGACTGGATTTCCAAACACTAGTCATGCCATTCAGGGCCTTCCATGCCAGCGCCTTCCTCACCTTAAGGTCCTGTTTTGATGAATTGACCCAAGTACCCAGGTGTGTCTTCTGGTCCGAGCCTTGTGTTGAAGTCTCCCAGGATTACTAGGAAGTTGTTGGCTGGCACATGGTGGATTGAGTTGTGGGCTGGCACATGGTGGATTGCTGTGCTTAGGTCGTCGTAGAACTTCTGCGCATCCTCGACTGGTGCTGCATTGGTGGGGGAGTACGCACTCATAACTGTTGTTACACGGTTCCGTTCCAAGTCAGCGATAAGAGTCCTGTCAGTGTGCTGCTGAACCCTCCGGAGAGTTCTTCGCGCTCGAGGGGTCACCAGGAGCCGCACACCACCAGTGGAGCATCATTCCGCCATGCAGAAGAGGTGATTGGGGCATCGCTGGCCTACTGGTTAAGGAGTTATACCGGTAACCGGAGGGTGGCCGGTTCGAGTCCCAACCGGTGCACAAAAAAAAAAAAGTGGACGGGGGAAGTAGTTGTGCAGCACTCTCCTACGTCCTCAACCATGGATGAGGTGTGCTCCAGCAAAGGCACCTGAAACCCCCACCTGCCCCCCTGCCGCTGCCCACTGCGGGTGCTAGACCATATGTTCAGACATGAGCACCCCAAGGCCACTGGTGTGCCAAGAGGGAAAAAGTGATGATGATGAATAAACACACACCCACTCTGCGGGGATGGTCAGGGTGAAGCTCCACTCCCCTTTCCTCAACACAGTGCACTAGTTCCTCCAGCCATGCCTCCTCTCGTGCTGTGTTTGCGTTGAAGGTTCCCATAATAAATGGTCTCCTACAACGCAAAAGCGCATTTGACAGTTTGCTGTGTTCGGACTGAACCCTTCCTCTCCACGCGGGGAGGAGAGGGTTTGGGAATTAGTCGTCATGGTGTCCTCTCGGGGGGGGGGGAACCGGCACCACCATCCGCTGCTTGTCTCCTGCGGACTCCCTCCGCTGGAAGTATAGGGTTTGTGATTGGGGTGTCTTCCAGTAGTGGCTGGTGTCTTCAAGTAGTGGCTGGTGGTTTTTAAAGTGAGGCAGGAAGGACTGCGTGCTTGTTTGCCATTAGCCTGCCTGCACTGTTAATGGGATATGGTGGCATAAGTATGTGAGCCTCAAGTTGTTTCAGGGTGTTTTGGTGAACAACAAAATAGCAGGGAGGGATAATTATGTGAGTAAAATTTATACAAATCCACCAGTGGTAGCATTGTACTTTGAAAACTGGTGGGAAGCACGTCTTGGACTACAAGGGCAGAAGGAAGGGATGCAAAGCCAATTAGTCAAATCAGGCCTATCATTGGGCCTATTTTTGCCCTCAATGACGGAAGCTATTGGTTGTAATTTGGCTATGTTTATTGTCAGCTACAATTGTTTTAAGAAAAATGAAGACACAAAAGTGATGCCGTTTAAAATGCATCATGCTCTGAATCATTCACTAAGATCCTTTCCACAATATTAAACAGAACGGTCATAGTAACAAACAATTAAAAGAACAACAAGAACATTAATTCACAACTATTTGCATAGGCTGTAAGCCTAACATTGTTTGAGGCAAATGTGGATGTTGATGGTTGTTTCAGAATGTTGGTCATGGTGTTAAGCCAATTAAGATTGAGGGCCTTAATTTTTAGTTCAGTCAATCCTCCTCGCTGTTTCTGTTGCAAAGATATCAGTGACCTGGTCATACCAAATGGGATATTTTAAGTGATTTAAGTGATTTCAGAATAACTTGGCTTGCGTAGCTCCACGTTTTCGCTACCCTTTCAGACGTCTTAGTAACCCAACGGAGGAGTGTCTGTTGGGTTACCAACGGACACTCTGAGCCTACAAAATATGTAGGCTCAGCCCGTTTATTTCGGGACCTTGCCCACCTTTTAGAGGTGGAAACGCGAATATAAGCGAACTGGGCCGCACCGCTCGGCGGAAACGCCAGTATAAGCGAACAGAGCCGCACTGTACCACAATGAACAGTAGAGCACCGCCCCACAGCCAGAAGTCCGACTTATTGGTACATAGCGCAGCCAGGGCTCCATTCGCGAATGGACGTTGGCGCGATCCAGATCCCTTAGCTAGTCACATTGGATGGTCAGAGGAGGACTTTCCTCCTCTCTCCCATTGAACCCCATGTTATTCACTGGCCGCCAACACTTTCGGGAAAATTAATGGGAGAGAATGGAGGCTGAGGAAGGAAAGACCTACCTGAAGTAATGTCAATAGGCGATAGGTGGTGCTAATGTTTAGCATTACATATACAAAGGCATTAAAGTAGTCATATTTAAGGGCATTAATTCATTGCAGTAGTCTGGGCATTCTACATTTTTTATTCTCAACAATGTTAAGGAGGATCTTCCTCCCTCTCCTCACTGGAGAAGCCTCCACTGGTGTCTACCATTGATCATTCAATGCTAGGTTCTCCGTTGGCAAACCTAACAATGTGCAGGGATTGTGGGGCACAACTCCTCGCAGCCCAACTCTGGCCATCTCGGATATTAATTTGTCATCCGCCCTTGCTCCCCGAACTCCCGATGGTGTACGGTGCGGATGCAAGGGCGAGCAACACCTGTGTTTTTTGTTCGGAGTGACCACAGACACCATCTTCACCTAGAGGGGTTGCCTACCATCGCTATGAGCCACATCCTATTTGCCCATAGTTGGGACAGTGGTTGAGAGGCGCCAGGGCGTATCCACACACCGGTGGGCCTGCATGCCTTCTCTCTGGGGCCTACTGCTGCTCCGAGATCCGCTGAAGTTTAGCCTGGGACCGCAAGGTACCCATGTACCGTGTGTGGCCACGAGGAGGCACTGCAGGAGTCTTGGCGTTGGAGTGGCTAAGTACCGGCAGTAGGAGACTTACGCACTCGGCTCCCTATTCACCCGTGTTAGGTGCTAGCCGGTGGCCGTAGCTGAAGGCAAAGAGTAGCGAGAAGAAGCAGCATGCAGCATGCACTAACTACAAGCACTAATAGTGCAGTGCAGAGTTACTACACTGACGGTTCTCACATGCCCTATTTCGAGAGATAACACAAACCAAGACCAGGAGCTGGTGAAACATGCTCCTCAACATGTTCTGTTGCTTGACTTACAGTTCAGAATCAACCATTGCCACTCATGCCTCAATTTCAGCATTTCTAACTTCGTTCTAACTTTTAGGTTTCACTGTTTTGTCTCTCAGAGGAAAAATATGCTGTTGGTTAGTGGTTACTCAATAAGTCAGACGCGGAGGAAGGCCCAGCGATATGAGCCATGGGGAGAAGTGAAATGTGTGCAGGGGTCCAGGAATAAGCGCGGGGCTCTGGGCCCGGGTTGGTGGGAAACATGAGCGACGTGCATGAGTTCCTCATATTTCACTTTGTTATGTGTTCATGTTTAAATCAAATAGAGTGTCTCTGCTGGGGTCTGGTTGTAGGGAGTACGCTGGAGGTGGTGTGTGTATGTGTGTGTGTTTGTGCGTGTGTGTATGTATGTGTGCTTGTGTGTAGTGTAGCGGAGGTAGCAGAGTGTTGCAAGCATGTTGAGAAAGAGTCTGTTGAATGACAGAAAAATAAACCAAATGTTGGCGCCCTGGATGCATTGCTTCACCCTAGAGTGGCATGCATGGGACCCCGGCTTGGCAAAACACTTTCTCATTAGGTTGTGGTGGTGTTCTGGGAAGAAAAAAAAAACATGCATCATGAAATTCTGCTCTTGTTGTTCAAGTTCAATAAACAATTGAAATAACCAAAAATAAATAGCCACCAGCATGTCTCTATTGCTTTAAATGTTTATATGTTTTCGTGGCTAAAGGGCACCTAAATATTGCTGAAAATAAATAGAAATGGTTTACATCTGCCTTTATTTTACAAGCCTTTGTGTTTTATCGGTTTCATCTCCAAACCACTATCATCAGCCATTCATCAACCGCTTTCTCTCAGTCCGTCTCAATGTTCCCACTGAAAGGAAGTCTCATCTGTGACCCAGTGCTCGGACATCAGGAACAAGTTCTGCAGATCTCAGAGTTCTTTTGTTTCTGACTCATCTCAGTAAAAACAGACAACAGAAGAGAACAAATGCGGATGGAGGGAATGACGCTGCCGGCTGTGGGACCCCGAATCCTCTGGAAGCACAACAACTAAGATAGGACACGGAGTGGGAAAAAAGCACAGCTCAAACGTAGCCCACTTTTAGATCCATCACTTTAACGGTGTGTTAACTGAAGCAGAACATTCAATGAGTTGAACCCTGATAATGATAATTCAGCCAAACATGCACCCAACCTGCCAAGCCTCTCTCTGCTTTATGCTGGCCACCTTGCCCTACTTAGTCATGGAAGGCACTAGAAATGTCAGAGGGAATTTATTGTCCCAGGTATTACAAAGCATCAAGGGGTTTTCCTACCCAGTCCCAATGTATTAGCTGTGTGACCTCGGAATGACCTTTAGGCAAATTTGCTTCGCTAACCCCAGTATGACTCTCTCCTAAAGACCCCAAACAGCCGAACCGTCCTTCCCCTTTCCATGGACATACACAAACACACACACACACACACACACACACACACACACACACACACACACACACACACACACACACACACACACACACACACACACACACACACACACACACACACACATATACACACACATGCAAGCAAGAAAGAAAGAGCTTTCAGATTATCCCGAAAACAGCCTTTTATAAGTCATCAAGTCTTTCCCTTTCCTCCCAGTCTGCCTCACTCTCTAACGTTATTCTTCTCTTTCTGATGGTTTTCTTTCTAAATCTCTGTTTTTCTTTTGCTTTCTTTGACTTTCTTTCTTAATCACTTTCTTTATTTTTCCCCAAAAAAACACACGCTCTCTCTCTCTCTGTCTCTCTTTCTCTATGAGCCGGGTCAATGGAAAAAGAAGAGGACTGAAGCTGCTGTTGTAATCCCTGTTGAGTTCCAGTTAAACTCCAAAGGGCCATACCCTGCCAGCACCCTGGGAACACGTAGTCATGTTCATAGTCATGATGAACCGCTCATTCATGTTCTGCCGCTCCCTGGCCAAATTCCGTCAGCCAACACTCTGCTGGGTGGATGAAGGCGGTTTAAGCTTTCATCACCTAGCAGCTATACATCCATATTTAATGGATGACATTAAAGCACTTGTGTTTTATTTGACCATTTTTGAAGCTCAAAATAATAAGCACAAAAACAGAAAGAAAAATAAACGGGATTCATAAGGGGGTGCCTTTGATGGCAACCATTTTCATCCTTTTTTCTTTTTTATTCATATATTTCAGATCATATAATGATCATTGAGCACTTTGACCAGTTGTACTGCTGTCCTGTGGGTCTGCCGCTTTTATGTACCAGAGCAAGGGTAGGTGACCCAACTAATTGAGATAAGACTGCTGCCCATGCCCATTACAGAATGGAGCAGATCCAATCTTATTATGAGTGACAGCCTCTGTGAAAAGGGTCCTTGCACTGTGACTCTGATTCAAATCTGGTCTGCTCTGTGTCCTGTTGGTCTGAGTCAATGCTGCTCCGTGGGCTCTGTGTGTGTGTGTGTGTGTGTGGGAGGGGGGGGGGGGGGGGGGGGGGGGGGGAGAAAGGGGTGCACAGCTCTGTCACCGTTCAGAGTTATTATCAATCTCTCATCACTCACTCTCTTTTCCTTACTCACTCTCCCATACAGTCATCCCATGTGCCCTGTGAATGTCTATTGTGTGTGCGTATGTGTGTGTGTATTTGTGTGTGTGTGTGTGTGTGTGTGTGCGTGTGTGTGAGTGTGCTTGTGTGTGAGAGAGAGAGAGAGAGAGAGAGAGAGAGAGAGAGAGAGAGAGAGAGAGAGAGAGAGAGAGGGAGACTCCCCTACTTTGATTGAACTCGGTGACAAAAACTAATTATCCGCCCTGATAGCCAGAGCTATGGGAACTTCCTGTGGAGCACATACTCACAGAACCAGATGGAACCTGCTTCAACCCACTGCGAGCCAGCACACAATGCATACACACACATGCAAAGAAACATGCATGTACACACACACACACGCACGCACGCACGCACGCACGCACGCACGCACGCACGCACAAACGCACGCACACACACACACACACACACACACACACACACACACACACACACACACACACACACACACACACACACACACACACACACACACACACACACACAAACACTGAGAGAGAGGGTGGGAAGGGGGTCGGTTGACACCACAACATACACAACTGTCCGCTTGCCGCTGACATGACCCTAGTTGATACAAGTATAACACTTCAAGTTACTACCCCTTTCCCTATAGTTTTAGCATTGCTGATTGCTGGTCAACCAATGTTTGTGTGCGGCAAACGTGATTACTTCAGAAGCAAAATAATAAACTATACCAAAGACTTTACATATTCATGATGCAAAACATGGATAGTGCTTGACAGGAGTTGCAGCAAATGTGAATTTTGCGATGGAGTGTTAAGGGAGTGTTTCAAATGGTAAATGGGCGGGCTGGTACATTAGCCATGTTCCAGTTAAGAGATGGTTGGACCGTAGAGATAAACGGCTGCTAATGGACTTCCCCGTCTCACCAAATTACCTTGGAATGCAGCACCGCCAAGTAAGGCCCAATCAATGTGTAATATTGACACATGGTGGAAATGCCTGAAAGCAGCACCAATAAACATCTCCCTATCTCTCTCTATCTGTCTGAGTGGATGGCGGAATCAGTGTTTCAGCCAATCAGAGAGAGAGAGAGAGAGAGAGAGAGAGAGAGAGAGAGAGAGAGAGAGAGAGAGAGAGAGAGAGAGAGAGAGAGAGAGAGAGAGAGAGAGAGAGAGAGAGAGAGAGAGAGCGCGTGTTTACGTTGGGGAAAAATAAAGAAAGTGATTAAGAAAGTCAAAGAAAGCAAAAGAAAAACAGAGATTTAGAAAGAAGACCATCAGAAAGAGAAGAATAACGTTAGAGAGTGAGGCAGACTGGGAGGAAAGGGAAAGATTTGATGACTTATAAAAGGCTGTTTTCGGGATAATCAGAAAGCTCTTTCTTTTCTGTTTGTATGTGTGTATATGTGTGGGTGTGTATGTGTAGGTGTGTGTGTGTGTGTGTGTGTGTGTGTGTGTGTGTGTGTGTGTGTGTGTGTGTGTGTGCACTTTTACATTGACCCAGGTAATACACTACCTTGATTTGGAAAGAGACAATTACTGTGATTTTCTCCACAGGAGTCTTGACAAATACTTTGCAAATGTCACATGAGCAGAGATAATAACTCTCTCCGGTTCATAAGGTCATAAGGTCCTTTGATGTTTCACTGCCGTAAATGCACAGAGGTACGATCATTTCACTTTCAATCGCTATACTTACATTATTACAGAGTGATTTACTCTCTTTGAACCATGGAAGTTACGCTTCGACTGGTTTGCAACTAAGACCACTGTGTCTAAAGACGTTACAAGCATCTCTGATTCGATCCCTCACGCGAAACGAATAGGCCTCTACATCTGTGTCCCATCAGCAGCCAAGGTGGATCTTAGACCCTTTCGGGACCAGGCACCATAGTGCATTCTGGGTGATCACCTTTGACTGCTGAAAAAATAGGTCCAAAAACGGCCAAGAAGCATTCAAGAAGCATTAGCATCCAACAAGCATTCATACACACACACACACACACACACACACACACACACACACACACACACACACACACACACACACACACACACACACACACACACACACACACACACACACACACACACACACACACACACACACACAGGCATATGCACAAACAAACACACCCCCCTCTGGAGAATTTGTGTGTGCAAATTCCCTTTTTGTTAGCCTTTTCAGCATGGGGTTCCAGCGTTGACAGGGTTAACTGGCGTGGGGGGTTAATGGCGATGATTAGCAGTCCCGGAGCCAACACACACCACGCGTGTCACTACTGGATTACTTTAGAGCGGTTCCAACTCTGCCCCGGTGACATCACACCACTAAAAGGTTGCAGATACAGGGTTCTCTGTTGTTGTGAAGGAGAAGCCATGGGAACCCTCTCTCGCAGCTCATCAAACTTTATACGTACAAACACGTGTCTCACACTCAAGCACACAAACGTACGCACACAAACGCACGGACACACCCACGCTTACAAATACACGGAGGCACACAAACATGCAAGCACGCACAACCACACACACACACACACACACACACACACACACACACACACACACACACACACACACACACACACACACACACACACACACACACACACACACACACAAGCACACACACAATGAAGGCACTCCCATAAACACACTTCCATGAAGGCAAGACACAAACACATATACACAAAAACATACACATGCATGCAAGTGGCATATACACAGACACGTCCATGCTTACTCTGACGCAAACACTGACACAGTCCCCTAGGCCACTACACTTACACACATATTCCAGCAGAGGACTAGAAAGAGTTTGGATAGAACTTCGGGGTCCTTCCTCTCCTGGCTGCTATGGTGAATGAGGTAACATTCTAGCGTTCTCTCCTCCAGGTATTTTCCAGTACAGGGTCCAAATGAAGTTCTGCCTCCTGGATGGCCTTCTGATCCCAAAAGGGTGTGCCAGTTATAGGCTTGTCATTCCTGTCCTAAATCCATCTCTGATGTGTAAGGTGTTCATTTAATCCAACAAGTTTTGGCAGTTTTAAACAAACTGAAGTCATTCATTAATATTTGATATTTTGCTGCGATATGTCGACATCAAAAAAAATATTATTATTTGAATGTCCCGTGCCATCTGATGTATAAGGCAAAAGTCGGTTTGCGTTGGGATTATTCTCATAACCTCACAAATATATTTTTGGCACAGAAATCTGTCTAAAGCAAAGCTAAAATAAATTAAAAGAAATGCAAAGCCTTTCCTTAACCAAAACACTTGAAAAGGCTGGATGTTTGAGGTCTGATTTGGAGCAATCTTCTGACTGACTTGGAGCTGTTAATTACTGATGGTTTCATTAATTCCACATTGCAGCAAATTGGTAGTAAAGTGACCACACCATCACTCAAGCCAAAACACGCACACACTAACACATGCCCACATACACACACACACACACGCACACGCACACACACACACACACACACACACACACACACACACACACACACTGCAAGGTCCGGCTCATGGTTAAGATAAAAATCTAAGCAGCCGACAATGGACACCCTCCTGAAATAGTGTGCAAGCCCGAGGCACACTGATATCTCCTCTCCTCTCTCTCCTCTCCTCCTCTCTCTCCTCTCTCCCTGTCTCTCTCTCTCACTCCCTCTCGCGCTCCGTCCCTCCCTCACTCTCTCCCTCTCTCTCTTTCTTCCTCTCTCTCACTCTCCCACTTTCTCTCTTTCTCTTTCTCTCTATCTCTCTCTCTCCTTCTCTATCTCTCTCACTCCCTCTATGTCTCTCTAACTCCCTCTTGCTCTCCCTCCCTCCCTCCCTCCCTCCCTTTCTCTCTTTCTATCTTTCTCTTTCTCTTGCTCTCTCCCTCCCTCCCTCTCTGTCTCTGTGTCTCTCTCCCTCCCTCCCTCCTTCCCTCTCTCTCTCTCTCTCTCTCTCCATTTCCCTCTTTTTCTCTCTCTTTCCTCCCCTCTTCAACACTATCTTCTCCACACAAAGCTACTATTTGTGTGCTATAATTAATGACAGAGAGAGACAGGGATAGGGCAGAGAGAGACTGAGAGACAGAGAGACAGGGAGAGAGAGAGTGAGAAAAAAAGAGAGACAGGGAAAGACAGAGACAGAGAGAGAGAGAAAGAGTGCGAGAGAGAGAGAGAGAGAGAGAGAGAGAGAGAGAGAGAGAGAGAGAGAGAGAGAGAGAGAGAGAGTCCCTCGCATGCCACCCTGGTCGCGCCCCAACAATTCACACATTACTGGGTGGTTGGCCCTGACCCCTGGCTCTATGGCCTGCTGGTATCACGCTGGAGGGAGGGGAGGAGGGGAGGGTCCAAGAGGGATAAGAGCAGCAAGATAGTGGGCCATTTCACAGAGAAAGCTTTGTGAGAAGGAAACAAAAGCCACCGTCAATTAAGGAACCTTTTCATTTTTTGTCAGACGTTTTACTGACCTAATTCTTTCAGTGCATCCCTGGCTCTCGGCCAATACAGGGGCTTGCAGATAGCAGGTCAGCTTACCCTGGGAACAGAGATGTAGGTTGTTGTGCTCAACATATATTTTGCAAAAAAACTTAAGTTAAAACATACTTTCTTTGGTAATGATTTGTTGTGTATTAAACATGTATTCATGATTTTATTTCTTACTGACATCTGTGTGTGTGTGTGTGTGTGTGTGTTTGTGTGCGTGTATGTGTGCGTGTGTGTGTGTGTGTGTGTGTGTGTGCACGTGTGTGTACAAGTGTTTTTTGCAACTCTGACTATGATGAGTGACACAAAATGTCTGTTTTGTTGAATCGGATCCATTAGTCATGGGACCTAGAGAGCTAGAGGATGGATTTACAGATAGAACGAGAAGGAGCGAGAGACAGAGACACAATGTAAGTGTTACGGCCCATGATAGGCGCTGAACAAGAATTGATGGACCAAGAGACGGTATTACCAAAAGCAGGGGTGTTTATTATCAACCCGTCAATAAATCCACAAAAGGCCAAAAGGGCCAACAATCATGATCCCAACGCAGTTGATGATAAAGGTGAAACCACAGAAGGCGGTGGCGAAGCCAGGAGCCGGTTGCACGATCCTTCGGGTTTCAGGAGGTGGAAGAGAGAGAGCATGCTACCGCAGATGGATCTCCTTAAGTAGGGAGGTATCAGGTGCCTGCAATCACTCGTTAGCCTGCGACCACAGGGAGAAAGGGTGAAACAGAAATACCTGCCCCAGCAGGGGGTGCCAAAAACGAATACCAACTTAAGATAAATGAGGGTTCGTAACACCCTCCCACCGAAATGGTGGCTCTAGCCATCATAAATAAGATAACAATCACGAATCCGATCCATCAATATGATCAATACAATTATGAGTAAAGAATCCACTTACCCATTCGAGTCAAGCATGCATTCACACACACAGATACACATTCAAATAACTTCTGCCTACAGGCTAAAGTACAGAAGCTATAAGAAGATGCCTTTTATTTTATTTTCCTCTATATTTTTTTGCAAAATAAATCTGTCAATGTGGTCCCTATTCCAACCACACGACATTGGTCCGAGTCGAGGGCAACTACAGGCCACAACGGTCACTCCGCTAACAAAGAGGATAATCTAATTAAGGATGAGGCCTGTTCAAACTAAACCCAAAATCAAATCCTCAACCTAATGGCCACGAGATAACGCATCGGCTAAGATGTTATCTGCCCCGCGCACATGCATTATTTCAAGGTCATATGGTTTGAGGATTAGGCTCCAACGCATAAGGCATTGATTGGAGTTGCGCATCCTATTTAAGAAGCGCAACGGGTCGTGGTCACTGTATACTGTGATGGGATGAGAAGACGAGCCGAGATAAACCTCAAACTGCTGTATTGCGAGCACGAGGCTCAGTGCTTCTTTTTCTATCGTAGAGTATGCTCGCTGATGTGAATTAAACTTGCGAGAAAAGTAGCACACAGGGTGCTCGACATTGTCAGGGCCACGTTGGAGAAGGACAGCCCCGGCTCCTACATCACTCGCATCGACCGCGAGATTAAATGGTCGGCTGAAATCGGGTGCTTGCAGCACGGGTGCGGAAACAAGAAGACCCTTTAGTCTCGAACGCACCTTGACTCTGGTTGGACCATATAAACGGAACCTTGGGACTCAGTAAGTCAGTGAGTGGTGACGCCAAGGACGAAAAGTTCTAGCAAAAGCTACGGTAATACCCTACCATGCCTAAGAACCGCCTAAGACTGCGTCGGTCATCAGGTGCAGGGAATTGTAGGATCGCCGCAACTTTGGCCTCCACCGGACGAACCTCACCACCACCAACTATATGGCCTAAATATGTTATCTTAGCTTTGGCGAATTCACACTTAGCTAAGTTCAGTGTGAGATTGGCATTGGATAACCGCTGGAACAGTTCGCGCATTTGAAGCATGTGGATTGGCCATGTCTGGCTGTAAATGACAATATCGTCTAAAAAGGCTTCACAGTCAGACATGCCCTTTAAGACGATGTTTACCAGCCTCTGAAAGGACGCAGGGGCGTTACGCATTCCGAACGGCATCACACGATAACTTAAAAATGCGTTAAAAATGCCTTAAGCATGTCAAATTTAGTGACGTAGACGGCGGCCCCCACCCTGTCTACACAGTCATCTGCCCGAGGCAGAGGGAAACAATCTGGCTTTGTAACCGAATTAACCCTACGGTAATCTGTACAAAAACGCAGAGAACCATCAGATTTACCTACGAGAAGGCAGGGAGAACTCCAGGCGCTAGTGCTGGGTTCAGCGATGTTATGGCTTAACATGTACTCTACTTCTCGTTGTAAATGTGCTCGTTTGGTCGGGTTAACCCGATAAGGATGCTGCTTAATCGGTGGCGCGGACCCAACATCAATATCATGCTCGAGCACATTCGTTTGCGATGGAACATCACCAAAGATACCTCGGAAGTCGCATATAAGCCGTTGGACATCCTTACTCTCAGTAGGCGTTAAATACGAGAGGAACTCTGGAAGTTTTGCCAGCACTGCTGAGTTTTCGAGCCTGCCTACCGGGACAGACCTACTCGGGTCTGTTATGTCATCTTCTGCGGTCCCCACCAAAGAAGATAACATAACAGGTGACACTTTTGAAAGCAGAGGCTCTGGATTCAGGTCCTCGGAGAGCGCTGCAGTATCGCACTGTCGCTCGAAGTACGCTTTGAGCATGTTCACGTGACACATCCGTGAGCTTTGATGGCGATCAGTGGTTTTGATAACGTAATCACGGTCAGATATTTTTCGCTCGACTAGGTACGGACCACTAAAGCAACACTGCAACTAGGAACCAGGGAGAGGAAGCAATGCGAGCACCTTGTCACCCGGCTTAAACACACGTTCTTTTGTTTTCCTATCGTACCACCGCTTCATTTTTCGTTGTGCACCTTGCAGGTGCTTCCTCGCCATTTCACTTGCAATGAACAAACGCGATCGGATGTCACAAACGTGATGCAACACAGTTCGGGGGTTAGATTCGCTTAACCAAGCCTCTTTGAGCACGGACAGCGGCCCGCGGGGCGCATGGCAGAACACCAGATCAGCCGGGCTGAAGCCAGTGGACTCCTGGACCACTTCCCTCGACGCCAGCAATAACCAGGGAACTCCTTCCTCCCAGCTCGGCCCCAGTTCAAGACAGTAAGCCTTGAGCATCGTTTTGAACGTTTGATGGTATCTCTCTAGCGCCCCATGGCTTTCGGGATGGTATGCGCTAGATATGTTGTGCTCGATCTCAAGCTGTTTAAGAACCTTGGTGAAAACACGAGAAGTGAAGTTAGTTCCCCTATCGCTTTGTACCACACGAGGTAGTCCGACGAACGAAAATAACTTGATCATCGCTTGAATCACGCTTTTAGAGGTTATCGTACGCAGAGGCACAGCCTCCGGGAAGCGATTGTTAGCACACATCATCGTGAACAGATATTGGTAACCCCTAGAAGAACGTGGGAAAGGGCCTACACAATCGATAATTATGTGCTCGAATGGATCTTGGAGATAGAAAGCGATAGATGGGGCTTGGATAAAAGAGAAAAATAAAAACTAGATTTGTGTCAAACCTTTAAGAATGCATTTTCATGAACAGTATTCCAACTAAATAAGGGAAGCAAACGCAGAAGAATAAGACAGAAGAGAACCAAACACCAACCAAACTTTCCTTTGTGCTGTATTTTAGAATCAGTGGTAATGTCATTTCAGCATCTTCCAATGACAATAACACCAGTCCTTTGATGGAATCAAATGATGGTTAACATTCCACCAGTCCTATCTCCCTCAGCTGGGATAAATAATGATGTCACATTTACAGTTCAGTGTGTGTGTTTTATGTCCCCATGTGCCATTTGTTTAATGAAAGGTAACACAACATTTCCAGACCGGCAGAATTGCAGACTTTCTCTGGAAGGCTCACTGGGGGCAAAGGGAGGCGAGTGGAGAGGTAAGAGGTCACAACGTGGATTGCCATGGGAACAGGAAAGTTCAACTCCAACCACTTCCTGCACAGGCGGAAATACCACACAGCAATTGAAAATGAGTAGCACCGTGAGGCCAGTGCTTCTAAGGATAAGTCCCAAGCAGAGCCGTCGACTTGCCTCTGTTCAGTCAGGTACCCACCAGTGGAGAAAATGCTTCCCACAATCTTGAGCAAATGATGAGAATTTTGTTCTCCAGAATTCGCAAACTTTTTGGAAGCAAATTAAATTACCATCTGGCTGGTAAAATCAAAGGCATTCCTGATTAAATCAACAATAGAGAAAACTCAAACATTCTCTCCCCTAACCCTCTCCAACTAAATCTAATTTATTAATGTGTAATTGCGCATTGTGTTTGTGTGGGTGGGTATGTGCGTATGCGTGTCTTTGTGGGTGGGTGTGAGTGGGTAAGTGTGTGTGCGTGTGTGTATGGGTGTGTGTTTTTTTTGGCTGTGGGTGAGGTTGTCTGGGTGTGGGTGTGTGCATGCTTGTGTGTATGTTCAAGTGCTCTTGGTCAGGGAATATGATCAGTCATGCATGCCAGAGGGACAGCAGAAAAGCACCCTGCTCTATATCAGGTCTCCTCCATGGGCTCCTCATGTGACGGACTGTACATAATACATCCATTACTGCCCGTGAACAGCAAGCCCGCATGTGGAACTCTGGACGCTAGATTGATAGTGTAAGAGCCAGTGCAATATTAACAGTAATCTCCATCCATATTTTAAACCCTTCAAATTGTTCTGATAAATTATTCCAATAAATAGTGACACATAAATAGTGATATTTTCATTAACGTTATCACTGCATCTTGCACTCTTGTTGAAGATGCAGGAATATTTTTTATGTTTGGTTATGCACATTACCAACCTAATGTTAAACATACAGCATTGTGGAAAACTAAAACAATGCTATACTAAACAACAATGATTTAATCTAAAACCAAAACAAATACTTAGCCTTCACTGCAAACAACGAAAATGTGTGTGTGTGTGTGTGTGTGTGTGTGTGTGTGTGTGTGTGTGTGTGTGTGTGTGTGTGTGTGTGTGTGTGTGTGTGTGTGTGTGTGTGTGTGTGTGTGTGTGTGTGTGTGTGTCCTGTGTGTGTGGGACAGACCATATGATTATTTGCATCCATACACTTTTGTACAGATCTCTACACTATGATTTGCAGTAACGAAACAGCGTGCAGCTGTGCTCAAGTATAGGATTGAGAGTCAACATTTGACAGACAACTCATCGGTCTCAGAGAGCTTCTAGTGTTGCTTTGCATCTTCCCAAGACCTGCTGGCTATGCTGATGAATGAGCTGATGACAAGCTCCATATACATTACATACATTTATGAGACTCAAATGAGGACACGATGAACCTTCCCCCACTCATGTTCACCCGATGATGTGGCTGCTGCCAGGATGATGACCAACTTTGGGTCAATTCCTGCACTTTGGTAATCGATGATCCCTGTACAAAAATGTTGCGACCCCCACACACACATACACGCAACAGAATTTTTTTCTCGGATGCCAACCAGAGGCTACAGGAGGGGTAACATTGTAGTCTGCTAAGTCAATGTGGATTCCAGTACCTCTGCCCCTTCCAGGGACGACCCCCTCCTCCTCCCCATGTCCTAGCCCAGAGACTCTGCTATGCTAAACACTCCCCGTCTCCGCTGTCAAATACGGCTTTACGTGGAATCCAGATTCTCAGTCAGCCCAGTCCAGGACTCTCAAACTCTCTCTCTCTCTCTCTCTCCTCTTCTCTCTCTCATCTCTCTCTCTCTCTCTCTCTCTCTCTCTCATCTCTCTCTCTCTCTCAGTCTCGTCTATCGTCTCTCTATCTCGTCTCTCTCTCTCTCTCTCTCTCCTCTCCTTCTCTATCTCTCTCACTCCCTCTATGTCTCTCCAACTCCCTCTTGCTCTCCCTCCCTCCCTCCCTTTTCTCTCTTTCTATCTTTCTCTTTCTCTTGCTCTCCAGTCCCTCCCTCTCTAGTCTCTGTGTGTTCTGCTCTCCCCTCCCTCCCTCCCTCCTTCCCTCTCTCTCTCTCTCTCTCTCTCTCTCTCTCTCCTCTCTCTCCTCTCTCACTCTCTCTCTCTCTCGTCTCACTCGCTCTCTCTCTCTCTCTCTCTCTCTCTCTCTCAGCTCATCACTTCTCTGCTACTCCCTCTCTCCCTCCCTCCCTCTCTGTCTCTCTTCCTCCCTCCCTCCTTCCCTCTCCCTCTCTCTCTCTCCCTCTCGCTCTCTCTCACTCCCTCTCGCTCTCCCTCCCTCCCTCCCTCCCTCTCCATCCCCCCCGCCCTCCCCCCCCCTCTCTCTCTCTCTCTCTCTCTCCTATCTCTCCGCTCTCTCTCTCTCTCTCGTCTCTCTCTCTCTCTCCTTTCTCTCTATCTTTCTCTCTTCATCTCTCTCTCTCTCTCGCTCTCTCTCTCTCTCTCTCTCTCTCTCTCTCTCTCTCTCTCTCTTTATCTCTCTCTCTCTCTCTCTCTCTCTCTCTCGCCTCATCTCTCTCTCTCTCTCTCTCTCATCTCTCTTCAGTCTCTCTCTCTCTCTCTCGTCGCTCTCTCTCTCTGTCTCTCTCTCTGGCTCTCTCTCTGTGTTGTGTCCTCTCTCTCTCTCTCTCTCTCTCTCTCTCTCTCTCTCTCTCTCTCTCTCTCTCTCCTCTCTCTCTCTCTCTCTCTCTCTCTCTCTCTCTCTCTCTCTCTCTCTCTCTCTTTATCTCTCTCTCCTCTCTCTCTCTCTCTCTCTCTCCTCTCTCTCTCTCTCTCTCTCTCTCTCTCTCTCTCCTCTCTCTCTCTCTCTCTCTCTCTCTCTCTCTCTCTCTCTCTCTCTCTCTCTCCCTCTCAGAGGGTTGTCTGTGTCATCTTTGCTAAGTACCATTTCCCCCCGCAAGTGAGTCTTCATTTCAGAATCCTTCTCTTTATAAGGGGAGAAGTCGTTTTTGCCTTCCTGCTGTTTTGTCTTGTAAACTGTTTTTGGCCGGCAGTTATCATGATGCAGCAGTGCTGGGGTAGCCATGGGCACAGTCTCCCAAACACTCATTCAAGTCAGTTCAATAATCAAGGGGTGGAAATTGATTGAGTTGTAATTAACATTGTTGTCATTTAAGTAAATCACAGTTGGAAATACTATATTCATCTTATATGAAGTCAGTCCATACCTCTGCCATTACCTGTTGGTTCGGTAATATAACCCTAGGAATAAGAGTCATATCTTTAGAAGGAGGGTCATGAGGAAGGCTGAGTATATTTTCCACCCTCTTTATTCAGAGTTTTTTCTTCTTCCCTCTCGGGGTAGATATAGGATGCCTGGTTTAGCTAGCAATAGATTTGGGCGCAGCCTCATCCCAGAGGCTGTCTCTATTCTAAATGCGCGACCAGACTTCATGTGGGAGGTTGTTTTAGTTTCTGGTGTTTATGCATAGTTATTGATTCTATGTTTTTATTTTATGTTTTATGTTCTGATTGTTCTCTTTAGTTTATTTCTGCTTGCTACAATACGAATTGCCCCTTTGAGGAATATAAGATCTCTCTACTCTACTCTACCCTACATTGTGGGGGCCTCACTGCCATATTAGTAATGTATTTATGTATACAGATAAACTACAACACCCCGCCCACATACTTGCAACTTCATCGTGCCACTCCTGCTCCACATGTCTGTCCATCGAGATCCATGGTCCTTCTCATGACGCATACAGGGTTAGGACCGCGACCAGTGATCCACTTTCAAGGAACGCCTGACTGAGTTTGTCACGCCTTCTCAGGGGCTGTTCAGCCACTAGCCGGTGCTTTGATTCCTGCACCACGTCACGGTAACAGATAGCGTTGGTAGAGATGCCCCTCCTCAGATCTCGGGCCCGATCCCCAGCTCTGCCAGGTAGGAGCAGCTGCCATATTGTATGTCTACTCACCTGTTGCCTCAATGGCTCACTGAAAGCTGATGAGGGCCAGCTGCACTTTTGGCTCAGTCCATTGAGGGAAACCAAACTTGCAGTGGTAATAATAATAATAATAATACATTTAATTTAGAGGCGCCTTTCAAGGCACCCAAGGTCACCTTACAGAGCATAAAGTCATCATAAATCGTTTAAAAACAAGATAATATATATAGAATAAATAAAACAAAACAAGACAAAACACCACAAACAATCAATCAAGACAGTGATCAGTTAGACGTTGTGTGCGAGTTTGACCAGGTGAGTTTTGAGTTGTGACTTGAAGGTTGTAATGGTGTCTGACTGTTTTTATGTGTGGGGGGAGGGAGTTCCAGAGCCTGGGTTCTGAACAGCTAGACTGACCGGCACCCATTGTAATGAGTCATGATGTGGGGGATACATAGTAGTCCAGCAGAGGTTGAGCGGAGGGAGCGGAAGGGGAGTGTATTCTTGGAGGAGGTCGTAGAAGGTAACTAGGTTGTGGAGAGCTTTGTAGGTGAGGAGTAGGGTTTTGTATTGGATGCGGTAGTGTACTGGAAGCCAGTGAAGTTGGATGAGGACAGGGTTGATGTGGTCAGATGATTTGGTGCGGGTGATGATCCGGGCGGCTGAGTTCTGAATGATCTGCAGTCTGTTGATGAGTTTGGTGGGGAATCCGGTGAGGAGGGCGTTGTAGTAGTCTATGCGTGATGTGACAAATGAGTGAACTAGGATTTCAGTGCTGGATTGGGTCAGTGATGGGCGGAGTCTGGCGATATGGTATGATATTATATGGTAGATAAATATATTTGGTAACGCTTTACAATAAGGGTACATTAATTAAGCATCATTATGCATTAGTCAATGAAGTGACAAGCATTATTATACAGCATTAGGATAGGGGTCAGGTTTAGACTAAGGGTTAGAGGGTAAGGGTTAACGTTAACCCTATTAAATAATGCATAGTTAAAATATACACCAATAGTAAAATCAGTTAACTGTTAATTAACTTTAAGTAAATGTTTATTGCTGGATAAACTGTTCTTGATTAATGGTTAATTAATGAACCCATATTGTGAAGTGTTACCATGTATTTGTCTGAATAAAGAATTCTGCAAAGATACAAATAAATGCAAGTTAATTTGAGGTGAGTAGGGAGCATGTATAAGCTGTTGGTTTGATCAGCGTGTGTGGGCTGTAGGAACCGACCCAGCAGGGGAACAAAATCTCCCCTCGGGGGCTTGGTTCCATGGGACCAGAAATGAGGAAGAAGTGCTTGTCAAACAGCACCAGGGTGACTGAGAGACGGTGATGAATGTCTCTCTGCCTTGCAGCAGGGTAACGCGTCTGCCACCCTGGTCGTGCTGGAATTCAGCAATTCAGGTTACAGTTAACTGGAATGGCTAAGTCCTGAGGGCATGCTATAATGGCTTTCTGGATCCTATCCTAATATCTTTCAATGAATGCATTGCTTCCTATATGTACGGTTTCCACATTTCTCTGTGCAGTGGGATACCCTTCCATTTATATTAGAACACTGAAGTAATTTTTCTGGGTTACCTGCAATATGCTGTAATAGGAATAGTGTGTGTATTGCAGGGAGGGATTCGGGGAGGAATTGTAATTCCAGTAAGCTTATGCCTCAACCACCTGGTGCTGCCAGATAGCATAACTAAACAGACAGCTGTGTATGTGTGTGTGTGTGTGCGCGTGTGCGTGTGTGTGTGTGTGTGTGTGTGTGTGTGTGTGTGTGTGTGTGCGTGCGTGCGTGCGTGTGTGTGTGTGTGTGTGAAGCGTGTGCGTGTGTTTTCAGTGTATATCCTCATACATTCCTCTTGAATGGAGTCAGCTCTGGAACATGGAGTGAATGAGGCGACTGGAAGGAAAACAAGAGGAGAAAGGGAGAAAGAGATTGAAGCTGGCCTTTAAAGAAAGCTTCTGCTATTGTGCCAAATATGCACCAAAGTTGAGCACCCCTGCAAAACTCTGCATGGCCCTGGAGGCCATTTCCTTCTTAGGCCAACCCAGGAAAAAACTATCAGTCTGCACCCCAGGGCATCTCTCTTTCACACCCATACAAACACATAGAAACACACAACACACACACACACACACACACACACACACACACACACACACACACACACACACACACACACACACACACACACACACGTATCCACAAACATATGTATATGCACAAACACACATATCCACACAAACACACACACACATTCACACGCACACAAACAGAAACAAACTCAAACCCCAGAGGTACAAACTTGGATGGGGCTGCAGTCTATTCATCACCTCTCTGTGATCTCGGAGGCTGTGCGTTGGTCAGTCCCACTGTCCTGGAAGCCCAAGTGGGGGATGATTATATTGTAGGCTCACGGGTAATTCAGCGGCCAAATCCCATCAGTGCAGTCATTACAGGTGTGTATGTGTGTCTGTGTGTTCCGTTTTGTGAGGGTGTATGCTAGTGTGCGAGTGTGCGAGTGTGTTTGTTGTAGTCATGCGTGTGCATGCGTTGTGTGTGTGTGTGTGTGTGTGTGTGTGTGTGTGTGGTGTGTGTGTGTTTGTTTGTTGGTTCCGCTGCATGTAATGATTTCAAAAAACTTATAGGAAGGATTAGGGTTAGTCACAGTGTATTTCTTACATAAAGACTATCATTTATGACTGACTTTAACGTGGACTTTTCCGTGGACTATCCGTACAAAGTCAAGGTCAACACACAATCTTCACTCCAACTCCAAGAAGATTTTTTGTGAACAGAGCTGACATGTATGGGTCAGAACAGTCTCATTAATAATGAATGCACAGAGAAGGATTCACAAATGTATTTTGTGATTTATATATAAATTACTCTCTTCTCACAAATACATTTCAATGCACACACAAATGGATATCGGTATGAATGTAAATAAATCCATGAACAAAAATAAGTAATAACATATTTCTGATCCACACACAAATGTTTCTTGTTTAATTAAATGTAATATAAATCCATAAATATATGAATTAAAGAATATTTGCAATTTTCATCTAAATGTATTTGGATGTTGTTACATTATATACAAACTGTTAAACTTGAATTTATACAAGACGCTTTTCAATTGCGAACTTGTTGTCTTTTGTGTGTGAACTGTTTGTATAGGATATGTGGATTTTTGAGACTCTCCTGACGCTGGATTCACAAATGCATTTCTTTTGCAAAAAGGAACTCTCTGTAGCCAATCAGATGCCTCCCTCGTTTTCAGCAATCACATGACTGCAGTGACTGGGTTTTAGATTGTCCGTTGCCGTTTACTACTTTGACGGCATCGACAATCCCAAAACCCATTCGAAACTAGATGGAAAAAGTGTGTAGTTTCAAAACGTGACGCAGCTTTTACTTCTTCGCCACCTAGAGATTGTTTTGTACGATCATTGAAAAACCCCATGTTATTCCCCAAAAATATTTGACAGAGGGAACCGGGAGGCTCGGAGGCAGTAGCCGCGTTTACATGGACACTTCTGTTCCGCATAGATTTCTATGCGGAACAGAAAATGATCATGTATACGCCTCATTCGGAATACAATTATCTGTTCGGCATAGATTCTATGCCGAATAGAAGAGGTGGTGTAGTCCGTTTTAATCGCCATGTATACACTTATTCCGAATAGATTGGGGTTTAACTTAGAGCAGCCGCAGTAGTTCGCAATTGGTCCACTGAGCTCCGTCGGTACTTTTAAGCACACCGAACTTCACCGCTGTCAAGGAAAGTGGATTTATTGCCTGATTCACGTCTTTGTTATCACTCCGTAAAAGTAGTCCGGTAAGAGTGTCCGGTTGCTAAGCGACGGGACATGGGTGTTTATTAATGACGTGTTTGCGTATCGTAGTGTCCGCGTGCGTCCGAGATAACTGTAAATGAGTAGGCTACTACTTGTACTTTTGCAGGCTGAACGTTAAAATACTTCTTAACTTAGAGAGGATGGCAAGCTGCAGTAGTTCGCAATTGGACCTTCGAGGATTCCTGGTCACTAAATTCCCATAAGACCACTCTCTCCCACCAGTCTTGGCTGCGGACTCGCATCCAAATTCCTCTTGTTTGCGGCGGAGCTTAGGGTTAATATATAATAATACGTTGTCTGCGCTGTCCTCCTCCTTTTAATTGAAGCAGCAGGCAGAGAAAAGCTCTCTCCTGCTGTGCTTTCATTAAAATCAATTTAAAAATCCCCGATAGTGATAAGACATCCATTATGTCGCCGCCGGTCCAGAGATGTGTCAGGTGTGCACGAGAGACATAACGGACACTTTGTTACTGCCATGTATACAGTACATTCGAACACATTTTAGGAACAGATCTATGCCACATAGAATCTATGCGGATCAGATGTGCCATGTAAACGCGGCTAGTGTTAATTTCGTTAACGAAAAATATGACGAAAAATGTTCGTCAACTACCTTTTTCCCGTGACTAGACTGAGACGTTGATGACCTAAAAATAGATCTTTGATAATAATAACTAATGACGAAATGTACGTTTTGTTTTCGTTGACGAGACGAGACAGGACTAAAAATGTTAGTGGTGTGCTATTTGGACATTCAAATGCACGATATTTTCCAATCATTACCCTCCCGTAAGGTTGTTATGCAACTGTTCACTTCCGCCAGTAAATAGGACGGACCTTAGCTACGACTTGGCAACGGGAGGTATGGTCCACTCAGCTATGAGCTAACGTTATGCATTGTACATATTTATAATTCGAAATTCTTCCCAGCTTTTATTCCACAGATACTCTAGGGTCTATAGCATATAACCGTGTTGTCTGATTACAGTTGAATTCATTTTTCACAATTTACCGGCTCTCGTTTTGAAGAAAATCACTGCGCCATTCGTTTCAATGGGAATCACCACGGTCTATACTTTCAACATAAGGTGGACTTTGAAAATTCCTCCCAGCCTTTATACCCGAAGATACTATAGGGTCTATAGCATATAACCAACGCATTTTCTGATTACAGTTTAATGCATTTTTTCCCAATTTACCAGCTATCGTTTGAAGGCTGAACAGACAAGAGTACTAAAGTGTGACGTCCACGTTTCCATAGCAACCGATTTTCGGTTCTACCCAAACCAAATTAACAAGGGGAAATCCTATGCCACACAATCCTTTTATAGAAAAGGAAAAAAAAAATGGCGAATTTATTTGTGAGTTTGCTTTACCAATGATGTAAGTAATATTGAGAATAGATTGTCTTCATATGAAAAAAAAAAACTAAACTAAACTAACGTTTACAAACTTTTCCTTTTAATACCCCACGGGAATGCATGAAGTTCGTCTCGACATGTTTCGATTGGTAGTGATTTTCACCTCTTGAAATTGATTTATTTTAATTGTGAAAGAAAGAACATAGAAGCAATGGAGAACGCCATCTCTCGTTCGGTTGTTTAGAACTTTAAATCCGGTTGCCAGGACAACGTAACGTTTTAATTTAGTACTCTATTTGAGTGGATCAATTTAGCAGGGGTCCATATATATTGGGTTAGCCTAATTGAACTAGTTTAAAAGAGATAAACATTTTGACTAAAAGTAATGACTAAAAGTTGACTAAAATGTAAGGACTTTTCGTAGACTAAAACTAGACTAAAACTACAAAGGAAAGCAATGACTAAAATGTGACTGACTAATAAGAATTTTCGTCAAAGACTAAGACTAAGTCTAAAACTAAAATAGCTGACAAAAATTAAGATTGCTCGGAGGCTAGACTTATTCTTCAGAGGTCGGAACTGCAGTCCTGTGATTGGCCGAAAACGAGGGAGGCATCTGATTGGCTACAGAGAGTTCTTTGTTGAAAAAAATGCTTTTGTGAAATCCAGCCACATCAGGGGAGTCCTCAAAAATCCACATATAAATACAGACGTCATGTTAATTTAAGTTTAACAGTTTGTATATAAATGTAACAACATCCAAATACATTTTTGATGAACAATTGCAAATGTTTTTTTAAGGCGAGACACGGCAGGCAAAATCATCGATTTTTCAGTCACTGGTCAATTTTGATATTTTGGGGCTATTTTGCACCATTAACATGTAATGTTTCGCACAAAGAAGAAAAAAAATGTCAAAACGAAACATTTAGGTGTTTGTGTTTATTATAGTTTGTCAACTTGCGCCTCTGAATTTACAGAAGATTCACCAAACGTTTGCTTTATTACGCACCGTTTCAAATTACAAGCCGGTCTCTGTCATATGTTTTCCGTGGTATCATTGGAAAGCACTCGATCTGCTGCACAACATAAAACTGATATCTGATTGGCTGGACTCGATTTCCGACCGGTGACGATTGGGTTCGAATGTATCACGTGGTATGCTCTCAAGCTTGGTTGGCTTTTGCCATAAGAAATCTTTAAAGGCCGTTTTCTCAAAATGAGTGTTTTTCCCTTTTAGGTGCACATTCTCAGCCTATGTAGAACCTAGGTACACCACACTTCCCAGTTTCACACATAGCATTGTTATGAAGACATCTACACATGGATTTATTTATAAATTTGTTCCTGGCCAGATTTATGGGTCATTTTACAGTGGAAATCTATGGCGAAAATAGGGTTTTTAAGGCCATGGATAGTATATTTTGATTTCACAGGTCATAAAAGCAGATATTCTAAAATCCATGTGAGGATTTTTTGTCATTTGATATATAAACAAAAATAAAAAAAAGAATTTTGGTCCTGGCTTTATCACAGTTTAAGATTCATGCACCGGAAATATATGCAAAAGACGTGCATATTTTAATGAGATTCCGCCTAATTAGCATAATTAAATATGCAAAATTCAAAAACTTGTAATACATTTTTTTTCTTATGATGATGTATGTAATCAACTGGTAAAGTTTCATGGTGATCCCTTGTATTTAAAAATTTTACCCTATTCACCTGCCATGTCTGGCCTTAAATTAATATATTTATGGATTTATATTAAATTTATTTAAAACAACACACATTTTTGTGTGGATCAGAAATGTGTTTTGTGGACTTATTTTTATTAATGGATTTATTTTACATTATACATACCGATATCAAATTGTATGTGCATTGAAATGTATTTGTGAGAAGCGAGTAATTTATGGATAAATCACAAAATGCATTTGTGAGTCCTTCTCTGTGCATTTATTATTAATGAGACTGTTCTGACCCCATAGACATGGGCTGTTTCTCATCCTTGTTTCACACTCTTTTTGAGGTACGTTTGTGGCGTCGAACTTCTTCGGAGCATAGTAACCCATTCCTGAACCCAGCCACATTAGCATCATATTGGCACTTCAAGTGGTAAAAAAGACACTTAAATAATCAAAAAGAGCTAACAGAGATTTTTCTAGGACTTGATTTGAACACCTTCCCACCCATCGCCCCTTGTTCACCGTTCTAAACCACCTCCTTCTTCTCGCATACCTTTTTTTCCTTCCACGGATCCTCTTTCTCTCTTTCTTCTTCTCCTCTGTGTATTACGATGTCCTCGACATTCTACCTGAACGTGACTTTTCAACATCTAAACAGCAAAACACACAGAGCTACAGACTAAATTTACTCTCCTTGCTTGTGCAGTATGGTTACCTACCGCCGGATTAAAAAACCCAAGACAGACTTATTTTTCCTCCGCTCATGTGTATTTATAACCTCAAAATACAATGCTGGCTAGTTTTCCCGCATACATTTATTACATTTGGCCATCTGCAAACCTTTTCATTGCAGAATCCATTCAAAAATGTCATGCTATAGATTTAATAAATATAGCTGTTCTGAGTTTTTTTCTTATGTATTTTCTAACAATTTTATGTTCATTCCATTCCAATATTACTAATATGCCAACAATTCCAACAATTCCAAAACTAAATAAATTATATTGGAATTGACATTTCATAGAACACTGCTATATTTTAGCAATAGAATAATGAAATAATATAAAAGCTCCACACACTCATAGTTAGTGCTGGATATTTTGCATAAGAATTTAGGGTACGCCAGAAATATGAGGTTTCATATACAGAGATTATCTCACTCTCAGTAGAGTTACCATGGTGACTCTTGCTCCGAGCCTATCCTGAAGTGAACCTGGTACACAGCAGGTTAGCTCAGAGAAAAACCTGCCCACAGCTGCAGTGCTGACTTATTTCTATTGTCTCATAGAGCAGTCATGAGACGATCTCATAGAGGTGTCAGCGACATGGTACGTTCCTTCGTTTCTGACTGCAATCACCAAACGCGTGTCCATCAATGCTGGTTTTACTGGTTCCCAACGAACGAGTGTAGTCAATAAGACACCTTGATGAATTTAAAAGATAATAACATCACTCGTTTTTAATACATGTGAATTCAGTTTCGTATTCCAGTTACGTATTCCTTCAACATCATGTATTCCTAGACTTTATAATTCCCAAATGACTAAAAAGCACTGCTAGTGCTTTATTTTTTATCATATATTCTATATCAACATATTTTTCAACATGTACAGCTCATTTTTTCTACAGCTCAAACAACAACTCTCTAACTTTCCATAAGTCTAGGAGAAATTATGGTTCCTTTATTGCAAGTGATCGAGTTCAGTAGCTGCAGTCGACTTGAGTTTTGCGGATGTGGGTAAACATCTCCATGGTAACAGCGAGCTTCACCATTCAAAGATGTGATGTTACACGTTTTCAATAGGGACGAGGGAAAAAATATAGCACGATTCTACCTTCCACTATTTTATATCATTTCACAAATCTTCTATTTTTAAGTAAGTATAATTTAAAATAGTGTTCACAAACATGATCTCTGGGGCATTTGAGGTTGATCGCTAATACATTGGAAAATAACCCAAATCATAAGGCTGTATCCAGACCTGACACTGCATGCAAACTATGCATCATGATATGTGATCGGACACATACAGAGATGAATATGTATGGCATAAATTATTTGGCGTTCTACCTGTCTGTCTCCCTACCCACCTGTGCGCACTGTGTCCGTGCACTCATCACGCATCAGTCCTTCACAAGGCTATATCTGTAAATCTGTAAATCCCAAATAGATGAATGTTCAAAACTGGTGCCAGTTATAAAACAAGTGTAGTTTGTCTACAAACACACAGATTATTCATCAAAGTTTTTTGGGCCTGTGGCACAATTCTATGATCAGCTGCTTCTGGCTGGGTGGTCTAAACGGTGGATGAGCACATCACAAGATAAACTTATTTTATACAATCTTCTCTTAAATTTTTACTTGGGTAGTGTTCTTGGACTTAGCGAAGTTGGTGACCACTGGCTGAAATATCCTTCTCACTGATCGATGTTAAAACAATCTTACAAGTATTTATTTTGAAATCAGATTCAACATCAATTTATTTTGCATTGACTTGTGTTCCCAAGAATCAAAATGGAATTTAATCGTGAGATTTCCAAAGATTCACAAAGTTTTCTACCCCAATTGCTTTTGTTGTGATAGATGATTGCTTTTAAGGCCTTTCATTAATGCAAATTTTCCAGGTCCAACCTGAAGACTGAAGAACGAAGACGAAGTGAACTTGTTCCTTGAGATTAAAATCAGCTGTTCCGACACCAAAACTCTTGGCAATGCAGGGAATTGCTCACTTCAGTCAGATATCCTTATTCTTGAAACGGGCCCCTGGATCCCGACTCTGGGTTCAATCTCCTTAATAGTAAACAGTCATAGAATTGACTGGAATACGGGAAGATGAATGGCACAATACTTTAACACCTCGGCAAAAAAAACTTACATTGAGGTTCTTTCCTTACTTCAATCAATTAATGTAAGCCAGTGCATGCTGTAAGGTCAGTCATGATGCGTGTGTGTGTGTGTGTGTGTGTGTGTGTGTGTGTGTGTGTGTGTGTGTGTGTGTGTGTGTGTGTGTGTGTGTGTGTGTGTGTGTGGTGTGTGTGTGTGCGTGCCTGATCCAACGTATTGGTCCAGAATAAAATTGAGTTTAGCATAGCTTAACATTACCCTGCCGGCACTGCACTCTCTGCTGCCCCCTTAAAAATCATACCGTGATGGCCATGTTAACCATTTGCACGTGTGTTGGCATGCTTGGGATCATGGCAAGTATCTGAACCCATTCACGTTCAATTCAATTGGGAAATAAAGTTAATAGGTATGGGTTCCATAATGAATAAAGGAAGAAAAGAGAAATGCCTTTGACAGCAAGAGTTGCAGTCTCAAACTTCTATTTCTTAATGCATTTTAGAAAACAAATCCCTGCCATCTTGATGTAAAGCAGATCTCCGGAATCTTGGAAACTACCCCTCCCCTCCACCCCCATTTCACCCTGACTGCCAACCCCACCGCCCTCCCACCGCTTCCTCTACATCTCCTTACAGCACCCTGAACATTGTAGAAAGATCACCACCACATGTTGACCCAGAGCTGTGCTCAACAACTTGCTTGGCTCCGCTTCCCCCTCTGGCTGGATGTGCTGCCTGGGCCTGTGAAGGTCCATGTAACCCTGGCAACTACCATCGCCTAGCACTATGCCTTGATATCCTCAACTACAGGCATCAGGACAGCCTCCCACCCCATACCTCCCAGGGACCACCATTCAATTAGTCTGTCCATCTGTCCAGCATGGTTCCACCTCCAGCCGTATCTCACTTTTTATTCTACCAGTATCTCTCTTTCTTTCATTTCTCCTCATCCATTCATCTCCTGCATGCATGCTGTTGCTCTCATCTTTACCCCCACCCACTGCCCCCCCCCCCCCCCCCCCCCCCCCCCCCCCCCCCCACACTTTATGACTATAGCTCCAAACATGGTACTCATTTAAACCCCTCCTCCTGCAGAGGCCTTTTAGATGGACGGGGCTAATAGCAAATGTTTGGTTTGGTTTATATTATATAGGGCCCTACATGGAGTGAAAGCACCGCTGAAGTTACAAGACAGCCACGGCCAAGAGGGCCAGCGGGGGGGATAGGGAAACATTGATTTGTTTAACTTTACCAGTGAATGTGTACACTTGCTACTTGCACATGCACGGGCGTGCATGTGAGTGTGTGAGTATTTGTGTTTGTGCATTTCTCTAGCCATCTCTATCCATGTGGCATCCATCCAGCAATAATCTAGCAGTCATCCAGCAAGTCATCCAGCATCCATCTAGCATCCATCCAGCAAGTCATCCAGCAAGTCATCCAGCATCCATCTAGCATCCATCCAGCAAGTCATCCAGCATCCATCTAGCATCCATCTAGCAGTCATCCAGCATCCATCTGGCATCCATCCAGCATCCATGACTTATAGTATACTATAAACTAGTATACTATAAACCTCAGGCATGACTGTTTCACGGAATAAGCTCTTGGAGTCATTTATCTGCCTTTCCAACCACAGCATGGCTATGACTCTGTTACTAGAGCATGGGGGGGAGAATAAGAGGGCAAAGGTCAAACACCATGGGAAGGAGCCTTCCTTCCTTCTGGAGAGTTAGGACGCGCCACCATGCACGCCATTAGAACTAAATGCCTCATTGGCTTTTGATTGATCCATCAGATCTCCTTGAGTTCACGTCGTAAACAAAAGCACATAAAATCAGTTTGATGAATGAAGACAATCAAATCTCAAAAGGGGTTGCAATGTGAGCCCGTTGATGGATCTTGTAGTCCTTGGCGGAAAATTGTTTAAGAACGTCTCGAAAAGGAATGTTGGTGTCTCTGTTTGCATGTTTGTTAGCGAGTGAATAAAATCTAATAAAAACACAATTGAAATGACGTTATTATTAATCATTAATCAAAGATCACACTTTTCCCAATCACTGGAGGCTAGATATCTTGTAACTAACTATATATTATATTTTAATAATAATATAATTATAATTATTATTGTTATTGTATTATATTGCATATTGTATAGTTTTTTGTTGTATTGTATCGCATCTTTCCAAAGAATGAAATTTAAGAAAACTAGTATTTTTTTAATCTTATACTCTGCTATTGTTACTGTTAATCAGTAAGTAGGCCCGACAACCTCTTTAAATGAGATCCATAATTTGGTTTCTGTAACGCTTCCAACATATTTCAGAGTTTGGTTCATTGGCGAACATAATGTAGTTCCTCATTAAAGTCAACCCGTCGTCTCATTCCAGCTGCCGATGCCAGTTGTTGTTGGCTGAATATATACATGGGCTGAACCTTGTTTATGTATCAGAAAAGTAACGGCCACTTTAGCTCAGGCCAATGGTCTCTGTTGGGTCCCGGCTGTGAGTGCCAGAGTCATTATTATTAGATTATTGTTATGTTGTCAGCTCAACAACCCCCGGCAGGTGTGGCAGAGCATACAGACCATCACCAATTACAGAGGCTGTGCTGTGACACCCGGGGACTCAGATGCGGCATTGGCAGAGGAGCTGAACAGCTTCTTTGCCCGCTTTGAGTCTCCAACACAGCACTCAGCCACATCACTCCAACCACCACTACAACCCCCATCAGCCTCCAGCACCCCCCCACTCACTCTAAGGTACAGGACGTGAGGCGGGTGCTCAGTGCAGTTAACCCAAGGAAGGCTGCAGGCCCAGATGGAGTACCAGGGAAGTTGCTCAAGGCATGTGCCAACCAGCTATCACAGGTCTTCACTGACATTTTCAACCTGTCTCTGGAACAAGCTGTCATCCCATCCTGCTTGAAATCTGCCACAATCATCCCAATCCCTAAAAAGTCACCCACTACCAGCCTCAATGACTTCCGCCCCGTAGCACTCACCCCAGTCATCACCAAGTGCTTTGAGAAACTGGTTTTGAGACACATCAAAGCCTGTCTCCCCCCACCCTGGACACACACCAGTTTGCATACCGGACCAACAGATCCACCGACGACGCAATAGCCATCGCTCTCCACTAAGCGCTGAGTCACCTGGAGAAAGGGGGAAGCTACGTCAGGATGCTCTTCATTGACTTAAGCTCAGCTTTTAACACCATAATACCAGACATTCTGATCCCCAAGGTAATCAACGTGGGACTCCCACCACCCACCTGCTCCTGGATTAAAGACTTTCTGGTCAACCGACCCCAGCAGGTGAAACTGGGTCCTCACCTCTCCTCCTCCCGCACTCTCAGCACTGGCTCTCCCCAGGGCTGTGTGCTGAGCCCACTACTCTACTCCCTCTACACATCCGACTGCAGTCCCACCCACCCAGAGGACGTCTTTGTCAAATTTGCTGATGACACAACGGTGGTGGGCCTTATAACAGGGGGAAACGAGGCGGCCTACAGAGATGAGGTCCTGAAACTTGGTGAGTGGTGTGTTTCTAACAACCTGGCACTGAACATCACCAAGGCCAAGGAACTCATCCTGGACTTCCGACGGAACAGAGCCCCCCCGGCCCCCCTGACTTTACATCAACGGTGAAGGTGTGGAGCGAGTGCAGTCATTCAAATTCCTCGGAGTCCACATCTCTGCTGATCTCTCCTGGTCGGTCAACACCTCGGCGCTGGTCAAGAAGGCCCAGCAGCGGCTGCACTTTCTGAGGGTGCTCAGGAGGGAGCATCTAAACGCACAGCTGCTGGTGACCTTCTACCGTTCCACCATCGAGAGCCTGCTGACCTATGCTGTGTCAGTGTGGCACTCCAGCTGCACGGAGGCCGACAGGAAGAGACTGTAGAGGGTGGCAAACGTTGTGCAAAAAATCATTGGCTGCCCTCTGCCTTCCTTAAGCACCATATACGGCTCCCGCTGTCTCAGCAGGGCCAGAGGCATCCTGAAGGACACCACCCACCCTGGCTACCATCTCTTCAACCTGTTGCCCTCTGGCAGGCGCTTCAGGTCCATACATGCCAGAACAAATAGACTCAGGAACAGCTTCTTTCCCAAAGCTGTCACCATACTGAACTCAGATCTGCACTGATGTTTGTTGTCTGTTGGTTGTCTTTACTGTGTATTTAAGTTTTACTGTGTATTTTAAATTTTAATTTATTTATTTATTTATATTATATATTACTTTTGTAATTATTATGTATTTATATTCGATAACATGTGTGCATGTATGGAGCTGCTCATTGTATTTTGTTGTACTTGTACAATGACAATAAAGCTTTCTATTCTATTCTATTATCACTGTGTCACCTGCTACTCTACAATAGTAAAAACAACCGAAATTCACAGCAAAAGGTGGCTGCGGAAGTTAGGGGAGGTGTGGACTGTACTATCCTGTGGTGTATTTACGCTAGAATTTTCCCGGTATGTTGACAGATTGCTAATATAAAACAGACTCGCTTTCATGTGTACTCTTTCCTCCCTCTGTATAAAGATGTAGAATGGAATATTTAACTGGGAGAAGATGAGTTAGATGAGTTCAAGGAGTTTACCATCAAGGCACCATCCATCCCTTCAAGGTTGTCCATTAATTAGTCTCTACTATCAGCTTCCCGGTCTCAAGACTTCTGCCCTCCCCCCCCAAGCTCAAAAGGCCCGGGAGAATACTGAGGTCACTATGACAAGCAGCCATCATTGCGCCTGTTTATTCAATATCCCTCCAAGTGCCCCTTTTTACCTTTTTTAACCTGCCCATCTCATCTCCTTCACCTCTCCTCCTTTCCCACATGCCTTGATCTTTAGAAGGTCTCCGCTTCTAAGAAATCCCCTCTGGACCCTGCCTGTGAAAGAAACCACAAAATCAGATACGTTCCCATAAAAGATGGTTCTCATGCACACTCACAAGAAATTGCTTCTAAATGTTATTATATTTTTTTTTAAATTTTGCTTGAGCAAACATCAGAGTATTTATGGTATGAGATGGGGGTAAACATTTGAATTCTTGGCCAGCAAATGTATTTTGTTCCATGAACAACATTAGTGTAGAACCACAATGGACAAGCATTTGGTTTGTTTGTAATTCTCAATGATTTGCAAACAGAGGATACCAGCCCAGGCTTACTCACACAATATCATTTAGGCTACACATGGCGTAACTATTTGGGTTTTCCACACTCATGTTGCCCAAATGCCCTGCCTTTTGTCTGTAGTGCTGAAATATTTTCCAAGACCCTTAGGATTTCCTGGTTCTGGTACATCCAGTCCAAGAAGGCAGTCCCTGTTTTTCTGATCTCCTCTTCTCTCCTCTCCTCTCCTCTCCTCTCCTCTCCTCTCCTCTCCTCTCCTCTCCTCTCGTATCTCCTCTCTTCTCTTCTCCTCTTCTCTTTACTTGTCCTCTCTGTTTTACTCACTTTATTGGTTTGTAGAAAGCTGAATTATG